>NC_142957.1:6880150-6905150 GCF_046866305.1 Octopus bimaculoides | reverse complement strand
TTCCAACGAATAAGTCCTGGGGTCGATTGGCTCGACTAAAGGCGGTGCTCCAGCATGGCCACAGTCAAAAAGACTGAAACAAGTAAAAGAGTATGTATTTCAATTCATGATCACATACCCATCACTGTACATATTTCATCTCATTACTTTAGTTTTTGTATATTCATTTATTCCCCCTACCAAAAAACGAAAAGCGAGTGATTACATTCCCTGTCCCGAATAATAACGATCATCAATTACCTCTTCTAAATGTTTCTACTTGTTGATCCATTCACAAACTTCCACACAAGAAAATATGAAATTACAATAATTTCAGTGTCATGATTAGCGAAAGCGAAACCGGTCGACAAACACAATACTCTTTCACTTACAAAATATATTAAAACTATGTAACTTGTGTGCATTTTCCTTCTTGATATATATATATATATATATATATATATATATATATATATATATATATATATATATATATATATATATATATATATATATATATATATATACATACATGAGAGCAGGTGCAGCTATGTGGTTAAGAAGATTGCTTTTCAACCAGGTTGATTTGGGTTCAGTATCACTGTATAGCACTGTGGGTAGGTGTCTTCTTCTATAGCCCTGAACAGACCAATACTTTATGAGTGAATCAGGAAGAGGGAAACTGCAATAGAAACTTTTCATATGTGTGTGTGTGTGTGTTTATTTGACTAAAACTCTTCAAGGCAATGCCCCAGCATGGCCACTATGAAACAAGAAAAAGACAAAGGATAAAAAAAAAGACTAGTTGAAACTCAGGCAAGGGTTAGTGACAGGAAAAGCAACCAGTTGTAAAACAATACCTTAAGATGTATTCAACTAACTCATGCCGGCATGGAGAAAAGGACGTAAGATGAAGGAACAAATATTTATTGGTGTCCCATATGTAGTGATGTATGTGTAACGCATGCGCGTTTGTTCCCTACATACTGTCACATTCCCACATTTCTTTCTTTCTTTCTTTCTTCCTTCCTTTCTTTCTTATTCACACACACTAGAATACACACTTGCTCTTGCTGATCATGTATAGTCACACATACTTTTGCACCTATCTCTCTCCTCTCCCATACATAAAGTCTATCGCTCTTTCTCTTTCATACATGAATGCACACCTACACACACTTCTCGGCTTTCCTACCTCGTACGTAGTCATACATGCATATGTACACATCTCTCTCTCTCTCTCTCTCTCTTGTACACACATACATTCTCTCTCTTTCGTACAAACACACATCCTTCTCTCTCATTCAGTCATACACGTCTCTCCCTCTCCGTTACCCTCCCCTCTCTACCTCTTCCAGACACGCAGTCACACATACATCTCTCTCTGTCTCTGTCAAACACACAAGCACTTACAAATACAGTACATAATTACATATCTCATTTACAACACACACACACACACACACGCAAATACACATCTCTTCCTCTCTCTGCCTTACACAACAACCACACATCTCTCTCTCTCTCTCTCTCTCTCTCTCTTTCTCGAACACGCATACACAATTCTGTCCCATATACAGTCAGACATACACCTATATACACACTTCTCTGTCACATTTATACTGTCACACACGTACACACTCACAGGCGTAACACATGCATGCCATCGTACACACATACACACGCGCACACATGCACACCAGGACGCATACACATTCAACATGCCACAGTACAACACACACACACACACACACATATACATACACCCAAGTATACACGCATACTCTAAACACCACCATCCACAAGTACATACACATACCATCACTGATATATGACGTCACCAGCCTTTCGCTTACTATCGGTCTGATTGTCTGTCTGTCTGTCAGTCTGCCTTTCTGTCTGTCTGTCTGTCTCTCTCTCTCTCTCTCACACACACACACACACACTCACACCCGTGTTGTCATAGCCACACACACACACACACATACATACACACATACACGCGCGCGCGCGCCAGTTTGGTATGACGTCACCTCTCTATCTCTCTCTCTTACCCGTATACACACTCACACGCACGCACACACACGATTCTGCGAAAGTCCCATACACATTCATACACACATACCATTCCGTCAACAAAATAAGGAAAAAAAAAAAAAGAAAGAAAAACACCATGTTGCTATAGCCTCACACACACACACACACACACACACGCGCGCGCGCGCGCGCGCTCCAGTGATATGACGTCACCTTTCTCTCTTACACACATATACACACACACCATGTTTCCATAGCTTCCCTCCCTAACACGCAACATACACACACACACACACACATACACATCGTATTACCATAGCCGCTCATACACATAACATACAAACGCCACGCCGTCACACATGTAGACACAAACACATGCACACGCACGCGCGCGCCAATGTTATATGACGTCACCTTTCGAACATATGAAGGTACACACACACACACGTTCATATACTGACACATTCGTCTCACTGGGCACACAAATACATACATTGTCCACACTACCACATACCAAGACACACATACATTTATACATACATACATACATACATGCATACACACTGAGAAGAACACACAATCTCCAGCCTTGTGTCATGACGTCACCTTTCCCACTCAGAGACACGCGCATCTAGACAGCTGTCGCCATACATACATACATACACACATATATACATACATTCCTACGTACGTAGTACATACATACATACATACACATAAGTATAAGGACAGCGATCTCTCTCCCCCTCTCTATCTATCTACATATTGTGAATGTATGTATGTACGTATGTATTTATGTATATATATATATATATATATATATATACATGTATGTGTATATTTGTGTATATTGTGTATATATATGTATATCATTCTTGGGAATGATTTAAGGGAGGTGTCATTCCATACGACGGGCTTCTTTCACTTTCCGTCTACCAAATCCACTGGCGAGGCTTTGGCTTTGGTCGACCCGAGGTTATAAGAGAAGACACTTGTCCAAGGTGCCATGCAGTGGAACTGAACCCGGAATCCGTGGCTGTGTGGTAAGAAGCTTGCTTCTTACCACACGGCCACGCCTGCGCATATCCATCAATAGAACGTATCTACACACACACACACACACACACACACACAACTTCACAACCGGCTCATATCACTGTATCATGATATCATGACGTCACCTTTCTCTCTCTCTCTTTCTCCCTCCCCCTGAATGAATATATATATATATATATATATATATATATATATATAGTTTTAGGGAAAAGAACCAAGTTTATATATTAAATATATATTTATATATATTTTAATCTGTAAAGCTCAATTTAATTTTAATTTTATAAATTGATTTTAATTGAGTTTTTACCTGTAATTTTGGATTTTGTCCCTAATAATAATAATAATAATAATATATATATATATATATATATATATATATATATATATATATATATATAATTATGTGTATTTCTTCTATCTTAATGAATAAAAATTCTTCTGATAGAATAAATGGGTTAATAGAAACCAATGTAGTAAAGAACACAAAATAACTGTGGTTAGCTCCTGTTTTTAAGGCAGGAACTCCTTGAAATTTTGGGTATTTGAGTATATTTAAGAATTTATATTTATATATATACATACATACATACATATATGTGTATATATTATATATATATATAATTTTTTTTTATAGAAAAAAGCATAAATCTAGACAAGGAGACTCTAAGAAGTAGACCAGTCTATATTTATTATTGGCGAAGGCAGGATTATAGGGTTATAGCGAGAAACCCAGGGCAACCCTATAAACCGGCCTTCACCAGTAACACACACACACAGTCTATGCGTATCGAATCTACTTATATACACACACACATACACAGGATCGTTTTCGTTTTCTTCCAACCACAATTCTTAATCTGAAAATTTTCAAAACAAAAAATGTACTTTTGATGTAGTTTTGAAAGCAATCCATTAAGAATTGAGAAATCTTCTAATGCTTTGGAAGCAAACGGAAAACATGGCACACACACACACACACATACACACACAAATCACTGAGATATATTACATCACTCACTGCTCACAGCAATCATGACATCATCATTCCCATGCATACACACAAACTCTCACACACACACATGTCATATATATATATACAAACATATATATATATATATATATATATATATATATATATATAAACAAAAGTAAATGAGTATATGCATATATACGTACAGGTATGTGCATACCGACATCCACCTGTATGTATAGGTGCATATCTGGGTACAGGACATTGCAAACAAACGTAGACGAGAACACACGAGCCACATAGAGAACATTCTACTTCATCAGCTACCCACGTTTTAACACCGGCGTTTCGACGAGCTTCATATCGCTATCAATTTAGAGAAAAATTTGTAGTTTTGGAATCAGTAGTTCTTTGGCTGCTATTTCTGAATTCTCAGTATGTTGGAGAAGCAGGATACTGCTAATCCCTATATATTTATGGTTATATATATATATATGTATATATATTTCATCATGTAACCTCGTGGGCATCGGTACCATTTTCCTCTTTCTCCGTTCTTCCATTCTCCGAACTTTCCATCTTTCCGACGAAGGGCTACGCCTGAAACGTCATACACTCTCTCTTTCCTTTCCTGAGCGTCCAATAATACTATCCATATCACGTCCTCACTTTGTTGTTTTTTTGTTTTTTTGTTATTGTGTTTTTGAACTATATATATATATATATATATATATATATATATATATATATATATATATATATATATATATATATATATATATATATATATACAATGGGTTTCAGTATAGTTTCCGTATAGCAAACCCACTTCACTTGCAAGGCATTGGTCGATCCGATGCTGTAGCAGGAGTCACTTACCCGAGGTGCCGCGTTGTGGGATTGAACTTGAAAACCACGTAATTACAAAGCCAGCTTTTCAACCAAGCGCACACACACACACACATATACACAAAAACTTATTCTGGTCCCTCAGAGAAATTTCGTTAAGGAGTTTGCTTCCCAACCACATGACTCCAGGTTCAATCTCACTGCGTGGTACGTTAAGCCGACCAAATTCTTGTGAGTGGATTTGGTGGATGGAAAATGAAAGAAGCCCATTGTATCTCTCTCTCTCTCTCTCTATGTCTATATGTCTGTCTATCTATATATACTCTCTTGCTCTCTCTCTCTCTCTCTCTGTATATATATATATATATATATATATATATATATATATATATATATACACACACACCAGAGTAAGCACGTAAATGTGAAACAAAGTGGAAAAAATAGTACTCGAATACCGGAGGTAGAGTCTGCGACTTCATTAACAAAGTGCATATATATGTGTGTACGTGAGTGTGTGTGTTTGTGTGTGTGTCTGTCTGTCTGTGCTTGTGTTTGTCCCCCACCACCACCACCACCACCACCACCACTGCTTGACAACCGGTGTCGGTGTGTTTACGTCTCCGTAACTTAGTGGTTCGGCAAAACAGAACGATAGAATAAGTATCAGGCTCAACAACAAATTTCTGCGGGGTTGGTGGGGTCGATTAATTCGATTAAAAATTCTACAAGGTGGTGCCCCAGCATGACCGCAGTCTTAATGACCGAAACAAGTCAACTCGGAATGGAATGGTGGCTCTACCGTGATTCAAAGAGCTCCATGTAGTTTCTCTTTTCTTTTAGGGAAAGAAATGTCGACGGATTCTTCGTTAGCTTTCCGACCCTGAAAAACCTACGAATAGGCGCAGGAGTTGCCTTGTGAGTGGATTTGGTAGACGGAAACTGAAAGAAGCCCGTCGTATATATGTATATATATATGTGTGTGTGTGTGTGTGTGTCTTTGTGTGTCTGTGTTTGTCCCCCTAGCATTGCTTGACAACCGATGCTGGTGTGTTTATGTCCCCGTCACTTAGCGTTTCGGCAAAAGAGACCGATAGAATAAGTACTAGAGCTTACAAAGAATAAGTCCTGGGGGTCGATTTGCTCGACTATAAAGGCGGTGCTCCAGCATGGCCGCAGTCAAATGACTGAAACAAGTAAAAGAGTAAGTACAGCACTCAATCCTTCCTACCTCTTATCGCTCTTGCACCCCGTGCGCGTGGCAGTGTGGCTAAGAGGTTCGTTTCTTTACAGTCACAGGGCCATGCCCTAGTTAAGGGGGTGCACTGGACGCCACTGACCCCCCCTCCCTCACTATTCAAATGGTGCATCCACAAATTTACAGTGATACACTTATTTCGAAACTCCACTTTAGCATTATTATAAATTAGTGCCTGACCAGAAATATATATATTTATTTCTTTATTGCCCACAAGGGGCTAAACATAGAGGGGACAAAGCAAAGTCGACCTCGGCGGAATTTTGAACTCAGAACGTAATATTTTCTGTTATAGGCACAAGGCCTGAAATTTAGGGGAAGGGACTTGTCGATCACATCGACCCTAGTGTTTCACTAGTACTTAATTTATAGACCCCAAAAAGATGAAAGGCAAAGTCGACCTCGGCGGAATTTTGAACTCAGGACGTAACGGCGGACAAAATACCGCTAACCATTTCGCCCGGCGCGCTAATGTTTCTGCCAGCTCCCCACCTTTCAATAAATAATATTGAAGTACCCTCAGGCACCAAAGTGTGACGAAGGGCCTGCACGTGCGTTTCGGGTTCAATTCCACAGAGTATATATACTCTGGACAAGTGCCTTCTACAAGAGAGAAAGAGAGGGAGAGAGTGTGTGTGTGTGTGCGTGTGTGTATGCGCGTGTAAGAGTGTGTGTGTGTTTCTATTTGTCCTCTACAACCACCGTTTGGTAACCGGTGCTGGTTTGTTTGCGTCCCCATAACCTAACAGCGCGGCAAAAAGGAGTAAGACGACAGAACAATTAATTACCAGACTTTAAAACGATTAGTACCGAGATCGATTTGTTAGACTAAAACCATTCGGAGACGACGCTCCAGCACGGCCGCTGTCCAATGACAAAAGATAAAGCCAGGCGAAGTCACACACACGCACACACGCACACATGCACACACACAAACCCAAACAAACTTATAAAATGAATAAATGCGTCCCTTTTAAAGCCTAGCCAGGCTCATGGGTCCGGTTTCCCGGTTTCAATGGCATATGTGCTCCCCAGCTGGACGGGACGCCAGTCCATCGCAGCGTTACTCATTTTTGCCAGCTGAGTGGACTGGAGCAACGTGAAATGAAGTGTTTTGCTCAAGTACACAACGCGTCGCCCCGGCCCAGGAATCGAACCCACAATCTTACGATCATGGTGCTGGCACCCTAACCACTAGGCCATGCGCCTCCACAAACAAGCTTAGACAGTCACTGAAATATGATGTCACTCATTCACATAAACATGCATAGCTTGAGAAACACACACACACACACACACAGAGTACTTATAAATGTATAATATCCTTTTCAATTAGAGCGCACGGGCTGAGTTTTTGGAAGACGGCGTAAGTCGATTACTTCGATTCCTGTGCACAAATGGTACTTGTTTTATCGACCCCCGAAAGGATGAAAGGCGAAATCGACCTCGTCGTAATTTGAACCCAGAACGTTAAGACAAATGACATGCTGCCAAGCACTTTGTCCGGTGTGCTAACGATGCTGTAAGCTACATACATACATACATACTCTTTTATTTGTTTCAGTCATTTGACTGCGGCCATGCTGGAGCACCTCCTTTATTCGAGCAAATTGACCCCTTTGTAAGCCTAGTACTTATTCTATCGATCTGTTTTGCTGAACCGCTAGATTACGAGGACGTAAACACACCAGCATCGGTTGTCAAGCGACGTTGGTGGGGGACAAACACAGACACACACACATATATATATATATATATATATATACATATATACGACGGGCATCTTTCAGTTTCCGTCTACCAAATCCACTCACATGGCCTTGGTCGGCCCGAGGCTATAGTAGAAGACACTTGCCCAAGGTGCCACGCAGTGGGACTGAACCCGGTACCATGTGGTTGGTAGGCAAGCTACTTACCACACAGCCACTCCTGCGCCTACATATATACATACATACATACACACACACACATTCATACATGCACGCATACATACATACATACATACATACATACATACATATGTATAATTCGTACGGAACCGAATCAAGCTAGAGAAATATTGAGCTTTGTTTTAATAATCAGTTGATCTAGCAAGCGGGTCCTCATATCAGCGAGGTGGGGACCGGTGCGCATTGATGCCGTCGAGTGGTAGGCCCCGAAACGGCGCCCATTCTCTCCTGATGACCCCATACACACCCTGGTTTCCGGTATGCACAGTTCTCGACTGGCATGTGCGAGTTGTTTGCAAGACACACACACATGGACGTATACATAAACACACTCATGCGTACACACACATATAAATACACAGACATACACATACACATATAAGCAGAGACGAAGGTATACACACAGATACATATATATAAATGTAAACAACACACATTAACAAGCATATACATATACACAAACACATGGACAGACACACATAAACATATACATGGATAAATACACACACGTATACGCAATCACAGTCACCCAACAGGCTGTGTGGTAAGTAGCTTGCTTACCAACCACATGGTTCCGGGTTCATTCCCACTGCGTGGCACCTTGGGCAAGTGTCTTCTGCTATAGTCCAGGGCTGACCAAAGCCTTGTAAGTGGATTTGGTAGACGGAAACTGAGAGAAGCTCGTCGTATATATGTATATATATATATATGTATGTATGTGTGTGTATATGTTTGTGTCTGTGTCCCCCCAACATCGCTTGACAACCGATGCTGGTGTGTTTAAGTCCCCGTAACTTAGCGGTTCGGCTAAAAGAGACCGATAGAATAAGTACTAGGCTTACAAAGAATAAGTCCTGGGGTCGATTTGCTCGACTAAAGGCGGTGCTCCAGCATGGCCGCAGTCAAATGACTGAAACAAGTAAAAGAGTAAAAGAGTAACAAAAACATGTCCCTCGTATATGCGAGAAATAACAGCCAATTAATTATTAAATCACAACGTGTTATCTTAAAAACAGAAAGAGGATATGTAAATTGTTGGAAGGTGTGGCCCTGTTTTACCTGCACACAGGTAAAAAAAATTAAAAAAAAAAAAAAGCTGGGATGATCATGGTAGGAACGTGTTAGATCTCGCATGGAACTGACGTTTGGTGGATCAAGATTGACCTTGGGTTAAAGAACCAAGCAGCTTTTTTTCACTCACGGATGTAAACGCACACACACACACACACACACATACATACGCATACGTACATACATACATGCAAATACATACACATAGACATACATCACACACACACACACACGTGCATATGAACTCACTCTTACATATACATAGACGCATCCACACAACTCTATATGTAACACACACACACACAATAAAACCAGGATGTTTTCGTTGTCGCAGAAAAGTGATGTCATCTTATCACGTTCTGACCTCTTGACACCTCACCTCTTACCTCTGACAGCTTTCTCTTGGTTGACCTTTCATCACTGTCTCTCTGTCTCTCTATCTTTCTCTTTCTCTTTTTACTGATTTAGTTGCTGGGACGTTCGGAGCCTCTCATTTGCATGTAGGAGGGAAAGCGTAGGAGAAAGAGAGAGGGAGGGAGGAAAGGGAAAAGTAGAGAAAGTGTCAGAGAGCGAAAGACTGAAAGAGAGAGGTGACAGAGGGACAAAGTAAAAGCAAGAGAGAGTGAAAGAGAGAATAAGGAAGAGGAAAAGGAGAGTAGGAAAGGGGAAGAAGTGGAGAGAGAGAGAGAGAGACGGGTAAGAGCTATAGAAAGAGAGAGAGAGAGAGAGCGAATAAAAGGCGGGAAGCGACTCTCTCTGTGTTAGCAATCCCAGAGGCTGGATTACGGATGCGAGAGCCGCCACGTGAATCCAAAGACACGGTTTTCGGTTGCGACAATGGCCTATTTATTTAAACGTATGTTTATACATAACAGATGTGTCGTCGCTGTTGGCGAAACGAAGTGAAATCAGCATGTCCCGGGATAGTAAACCAGCTCGCCGATCTCCACACGTATGTTATTGTTGTTATTATTGTTGTCGTTTTCGTCTTCTTTTAACCCCAGGTCAAGCTTGAAGCAACAACATGCTGAACGATGATTAAAGATATTCCAGCCGTGATCATCCCGTTTATTGTTTTGGTTTTTTTGTTGTTGTTGTAAAGACTACCCAGGACGGTACTACACGTATTCATTTGCACACGCGGGTTAGGGATAGGGATAGGGATAGGGTTAGGGTTAGGGATAGGGTTAGGGTTAGGGTTAGGGTTAGGATCGACCACTCAAGACTAGCTAGCGCGGACGCGCGACTGCGCGTTCGGGTCCGCGCTGCTTTAGTAGTACCCCCTAACCCTAACCCGCATGTGCAAATGAATACGTGTTTAGGGTTAGGGTTAGGATCGACCACTCACGACTAGCTGGCGCGACTGCGCGTTCGGGACCGTGCTGCTTTAGTAGTACCCCCAGGACGACCAGTATATATAATATGGGGTGGTTGGAACTGCAATTTGAAGGAGATTTGACTACTATTTCTTGCTTTTCGAGCGACCACACAGTGGTTCCTTCGGACTTTCGTTCTGATCAAGCAGACTTGTGATCAAAGCCGTTCCAACGAAGACAACCACGTCTTTTATTCATGCTGATTGTATCTAGAACCACATTATCTCATGTGCCCTTCCTTTTTCTTTAGCCCCAGGTCAGTCTTGATCAAATGTGCTCCATCCAATATTGTGTCTACAGTGTGAAACGTGTCCTCCGTTGCAGTTTAACCCCGAGTCAATCCTGATCCAACAGACTTGTGATCAAAGGCGTTCCAGCTGTGACCATCCGGCATTTTATTCAAATATTGTGTATCTAGGATAATATATTATGTAACATGTTCTTTGTTGTTGTTGTTTAACCCCAGGTCAGTCCTGATCTAAGTGGAGGCGCAATGGCCCAGTGGTTAGGGCAGCGGACTTGCATGTTAATTTCACGAGCAGGCTGTTCCGTTGATCGGATCAACTGGAACCCTCGTCGTCGTAAGCGACGCAGTGCCAACAACAAAAGTCCTGATCCAGCTGACCTATGGTCGAAGATGTTCCAGCCGTGACCATCCTGTCCATGATTCAGGCATAGTGTATCTAGGACTACATTATCTAATGTATCGTTTCTCCTTTTTTTTAATCCCAGGCCAGTCCTGATCCGGCTAAACTATGATCATAGATGTTTCAGCTGTGATCATCCGTTTATTCAGACATAGTGTATCAAGGACTCCATCATCTAATGTGATCTTCCCTGTTTGTGTTATTGTTTAACCCCAGGTCAGTCTTGATCCAGCAGACCTACGATCAAAGACGTTCCAGTTGTGACCATCCTGTCTTTCATTCAGACATAGTGTATCTAGGACTACATTATCTAAAGTGTCCTTCCTTGTTGTTGTTGTTTAGCCCCAGGCCAGTCCTGATCCGGCTAAACTATGATCATAGATGTTTCAGCTGTGATCATCCGTTTATTCAGACATAGTGTATCAAGGACTCCATCATCTAATGTGATCTTCCCTGTTTGTGTTATTGTTTAACCCCAGGTCAGTCTTGATCCAGCAGACCTACGATCAAAGACGTTCCAGTTGTGACCATCCTGTCTTTCATTCAGACATAGTGTATCTAGGACTACATTATCTAATGTGTCCTTCCTTGTTGTTTAACCCGGGGTCAGTTCTGCTCTAACTACTCCATGATCAAAGTTATTCAAACCATAATCATTCTGTCTTTGTATTCAGGCATAGTGTATCTAAGACTACATTATCAAATGTGTTTTACCTTTTTTTCTATAAAACTATTTCAGATATAGGGTAAAAATTAATAATAATTTTACCAAGTAGTTTGGTATGTTAAAAAAACCACTATCGGTAAAACTTATACAAAAGTTTTATAATTATAAACATAATATCTTTTTTACTCTTTACTCTTTTACTTGTTTCAGTCATTTGACTGCGGCCATGCTGGAGCACCGCCTTTAGTCGAGCAAATTGACCCCAGGACTTATTCTTTGTAAGCCTAGTACTTATTCTATCGGTCTCTTTTGCCGAACCACTAAGTGACGGGGACATAAACACACCAGCATCGGTTGTCAAACAATGCTAGGGACACACAAACATATACACATACATACAAATATATAAATACATATATACGACGGGCTTCTTTCAGTTTCCATCTACCAAATCCACTCACAAGGTTTTGGTTGGCCCGAGGCTATAGTAGAAGACACTTGCCCAAGGTGCCACGCAGTGGGAATGAACCCGGAACCATGTGTTTGACAAGCGAACTTCTTACCACACAGCCATGCCTGTCATCATCACCACCATTGTTTTAACATCCACTTTCCGGAGTTTTTTTTTGTTTTTTTTTTCGAGGCAGATTTCCTACAGCTGGATGCTCTTCCTGTCACCAACCCTCACCTGTTTACACAGAATACTGGAAATGGATGACACAGCTTGAATGACATTGACACTCACTAATTCATGCATGCACACACACGTCAGGCTTCTTTCAGTTTCCATCTACCAAATCTGCTCTCAAGGCTTTGTTTGACCCAGGCTATAGTAGAAGATGTTTTCCCAAGGTGTAATGCAGTGGAATTGAACCTGGAACTATGCGACTGGAAAACAAAATACTTAATCATACATCTACACCTGAGCTCCATATCTTTCTCTAACTGTCCATCCATCTACCTATCGGCCTGCCCATCCATCCATTTGTCTACCTGTCCATCCACCCATCTGTCTGTTCATCTATCTATTTATCTATCTGTCTGTCCGTCCGTCCATCCATCGATCTATCCATCTATATATATGAATATATATGTGTGTGTGTGTGTATATATATATATATATATATATATATATATATATATAATAAATGCAAATGTCAGTGTGGCAGTACTTTGAGGGATAGACTTACGGTGCACAAACAACAAATCCGGGACCCTACCACTAGGAAAATTCCCGTTAGCCAGCACCTAGACAAATGTCCCGTAGACAAAAACCCTAAATACCAAATCTTCCCTCTCTATCAGTGCACGGGAAACACTTCAGCCCAATTCCGTTTAAATAAGGGAAACATACTGATTAAAGACTATAAACCACAGCTGAATATCTTTTAGAAAGAAGAAAAAGCAGTATAAAGAAGAGAAAAAAAAAAGACTTAATTTCAACAACAAAATTTTAGTAACAATCTTCCACCCAGGTTTCAAAACCGCAACTACAAATCACCACATAAACACAAGATGCCAATGTCACCCAATGAACTTCCACAAACACAAGTTGCTGACGTCACATAATTCCAGACCAGTCAAAAGGACCTTCAGCGAATACAAGGAAATGACCCTTTAAGAGAACCAACCAACCAACCAACCGGAACGGCCTAGAACCATATCCACAAGGAAACCAACCAAGCAGAACGACAAGCTTGACCACAGAAGAAAAACGTCATCAGTTTTTCAACGAATCAAAAATCAGATCAGCTCCTCCCAGAAAAAAAATTTATAAATACATCTGGTCCCTAAACATACCATTACAAGCAAAAGCGACTATTTAAAGAAGATCTGAGAAACTATAAACCAAATTCCCCTTTTTTTTTACTATTTTTATTCTCACACTTGTTTTATTTTTTTCAGTATTACTTGTCGACCACCACTGAAATTAATGAACCTTGTACATTCTAACAAATTGATATACAGTTTTAATTTCAAACTTACACCTTCTGTTTTGAACATGATAATTTATCAACATCGAAACATTTTAATTTGTCAACATTGAAACATTTTGATTTGTCAACATTGAAACTTTTAAAGATGTTTTTCTAATTTTAAACTTTTACTATTGATAAACAAAGACTATTGTTGAAACTAGTTTGGTATATATGTAAATAAATGTATTTTAAACATTTACGAGCTTTTGAAATTTATGTGCATTTTCAACAACACATTTTCCTATATATATATATATATATATATATATATATATATATATATATATATATATATATATATATATACATATGTATATATAGGAGTATTTACGAAAAAACAACAGACGAGGACAGGTGGTGTAAACAACAAAAGGATGTATTAGTTTAACGCTTGGGAATAGAGAAAGTCTTTAACATTTCGAGCCTATGTTCTTCAACAGAAAGGAATACAGAAAGAAGCAAGGAGAGAAAAAAATATAAATGTAGTGGTGAGCAATCTATCATGGCGAATGCCAGACAGAAGGATCACACAGGAGAGCTAAGAAGAAGGGGAGATAACAAAAAAGTAGTGATCCCAAGACGAGAAGGTGCGTGTGTGTGAGAGAATGCTTGTGATCTTAACGTATGCATGTGTGTATGTAGGTGTGAAAATGTGGGGATATATATATATATATGATAGTCTTCTTCCAGTTTCTGTCTACCGAATCCACTCATAAGGTTACCCAAGGTGTCATGCAATGGGACTGAACCAGGAACCATGTGGTTGGGAAGCAAACTTCTTCGAACCTCAAGGGCACTTGCTATCATCTATATTTCTCTCTCTGCCTTTATTCAACCATCTCATTTATATTCTGTTCCCCATCCCTTGTGAGTATGCCTGGCATTTTGTCACCATCTCTATCCTGCTGTCTCCCACTCTCTCTATCTCCTTCTCCTGCTCTTCCCTCAGGTTGGATAACCACGTATTTCCTTTGTAGCAACACACCTGTTCCTGTCTTCATTCTTGATCTCTCTTTCCCCGCCCTCCAGTCAGGTAACCTTGTTACCTTTCCTACAGCAAGACACCTGTTTCTGTCTGTGTCACTATAGCCTTTCATCATCTGACACAAGATCACCCCCTCCAAGTTACTTGGTGACCCTGTCAGTGCAGGTGTCACTTAAAAAGCCAAGTGGTTGGCATTTGGAAGGGCATCCGGCCGTAAAAACTTTGCCAAAACTGATCTCGCCTGTGCTTGTGCCAAAACAGTCACAGAAATCTGGTGCAGGTTTTGGCCTGGCCGGCACCTGTCAAACCATCCCACCAGCATAGAAGGCGAATGTTAAATGATGATGAAGATGGTGATTTTATTTCGAAACGCCTAGTTTTAGAATGGTGGCAGCTGATGAAGGAAATGTTCTCTATGTGGCCTGTGTGTTTTCTGTACTCCGTTTATCATTTTGTCCACGTTTTTTTGCTACGTCCTTCTACCCAGATATGCATCTATGTATACATGTAGATGTAGGTATGTACATACACGTACGTATATACGCATATATATATTTGTAGTATATATATCTATATATATATATATATACAGGCCGACCAAAGCCTTGTGAGTGGATTTGATAGACAGAAACTGAAAGAAGCCCGTCATATATATATATATATATATATATATATATATATACATGTGTGTGTGTGTGTGTGTGTGCGTTTGTCCCCCCCCCCCAACATCGCTTGACAACCGATGCTGGTGTGTTTACGTCCACCCGTAAGCTAGCGGTTCGGCAAACGAGACCGATAGAATAAGTACTAGGCTTCCAAAGAATAAGTCCCGGGTTCGATTTGTTCGACTAAAGGTGGTGCTCCAGCATGGCCGCAGTCGAAGGACTGAAGCAAGTAAAAGAATAAAAGAACATATATATATATAAATAAATAACTACTTCCTCTCACTCCTAGCTCACTTCCCCCCCCCCCCCCCGCTCTATGCATAACATCACGCACCCACTTTGCTCACATTTTCATCTCTCCCCTTCACTTACCTCCACCTCTCAATCTCTTCTTTTCTTTTCCTCCTTTCACAGTCTCCCACTACTCTCTCTCTCTCTCTCTCTTTCTCACTCCCTCTCGTTTCACATTCACCTCTCCTCCTCCACCTATCACTCCTCTTTATTCAGCTTTTTCTCTTTCATTTTTTTTTTTCTCCCTCCTTCCCTCCCTTTCCTTTCTTATACCCTTTGTGAAAGTCGACACCATCTTCTTACACAGCTTATCAACACCGCCACCATTGCTATGACCCTCCCCCCAAAAAAAACCACAAGAAATCTTCTCCATCGCCAATATCCACACAGCAACACCACCACCACCACCACCATCACGTCCACAATCACTATTCCTCTAACTACCACCCTCTTCTTTACCGCTACCCCTCTCTCGTTCTCCATCATCGCCAGACGACACACTCTGTTGCGCCTCCAACTCCACCTCCACCGTAATATCACGTCACGTCTTTCACTACCACAATCATTATAAGTATCATCACCACCACCACCACCGCCACAATCATTATAAGTATCTTCACCACCACCACCATCATCATCATTGTCACAATCACTACAACTACCACCACACACACACACACTCTCTCTTTCTCTCTCTCAGTTAGTATAACCGCCACCGCCGCCGCCGCATTTTCTTTTTTAACCTTCGCCATCATCATCACATTCCCTTCCTCCTCCTCCACCACCACTACCGACAACACCACCACCGCCACCATCATCACATTTCCTTCCTCCTCCTCCACCACTACCACCACCGCCACCACTATCACTACTACCACCTCCTCCCCTTCCACCACTATCACCGCCATCGTCGTCGCATTTTCTTTTTAACCTTCGCCACCGCCACCACCATCATCACATCCCCCCTTCCTCTTCCTCCACCGCTGCTGTTAATCGCCGCCGCCGCTATCAATACTACGACCCCCCCCCCCTCCCATGCCACCACTATCACCACCACCACCCTCCAACAAACCAGCCAACCAATGCTTACGTCACCATTCTACGAACTTGTGTAAAGTGTTTAAAGCCGAGAGCTCTGGGTAAGCACACCAAAACTCTCTCTCTCTCTCTCTCCTTCATAGAGTTGTTTGTGTTTTTCTTTTTCTTTTTTTTTTTCCTTTCTGAGTCTCCTCTTCTCTTTCTTTCTTTCTTTCTTTCTCTTTCGTTCTTTGTTTCTTCATTGTTTTTGTTTGTTCGTTTTCATTCCCCTCGTTTCCCCGTTATTTTTGCTGTTTTACTTGTATCTTAAAGGAATCGGATAAATATTCTTGCCCAAAATGCTTCTAGTTTTCAGTGTGGATGTTTGTTAGCAACAATTATCAAGTCTTGGTCATGTGTATATGTATACATACATACACATGTGTATATATATATATATATATATATATATATATATAGGAGTGATCATATATATATATATACTTAGTGTCTGTCACCCTCATGTGTGTATATATATATATATATATATATATATATATCAATGTGTATACTATATAAATATGCATCTCTCTCTCTCTCTCTCTCTGACATATATTTATGTAAGATGTATGTTGTTTCTTTATATTATGTATCTATGTATATATATGCCTGTTATGTATTTATACACTGTGTGTTTATGATATATATATATATATATATATATACATATTTATATACATACACACACACACACACACACATTATATATATTATATGTATAAACACACGCATCCGCTCATTGTAGGTCTTGTGTATGACGAGAAAACTCCGCGTAGTTCTTTTGTGTCGATGGTGACGTCACCGCACACCGTTCGACACAGGCTGGCGGTGACGTCACCCTGCCAGTCCGCTTTCCACCCCCACCCCCTCTCGCACTCTCTCTCTCTTTTCCCTCCCTTTCCCTCAACTCTCTATGTTTCTCTCTCATTCTTCCCCCCCCCTCTTCATCTTTTTGCCTCTATCTTTCTGTCTTCGTGTCGTCATCGCCTACACTTCTCTTCGCCTTCTTTTTTTTACACACACATTCTTAATATACACAAATAAGTCTCTCTCTCTCTCTCTCTCTCTCTATATATATATATATATATTTATATAGATAGATAGATACACACACACTGTGTCTCTCTGTCTATCTATCTATCTATCTATCTATATACACTCACCGTATCTTTATACACAACTTTATACATATACGTCTTTGTGTACAACACCCACCTGCTTTGTTGTAACACGTCTGTATACTTGTTTTTATATATACACACATCTTTAGACACACACTTTTATGTGTGTGTGTGTGTTTGCTTCCCAACCACATGGTTCCAGGTTCAATCCCACAGCGTGGCACCTTGGGCAAGTGTCTTCCATCATAGCCTTGGGCTGACCAAAGCCTTGTGAGTGGATTTGGTAGACGGAAACTGAAAGAAGCTCGTCGCGCACCGAAAGCATATATATATACATATATATATATATATATATATATATATATATGTATGTATGTGCATGTGTGTGTTTTGTCACCCACCACCACTTGGCAAGCGGTGTTGGCGTGTTTACGCCTCCATAACTTAGCGGTTCGGCAAAATAGACCTATATAGTAGGTACTAAGCTTTTAAAACAAAAAAAAAGTGCTGAGATCGATTCATTCGGCTAAAAGTTCTTCAAGGCGGTGCCCCAGTATGGCCGCAGTCAAATTACCGAAACAAAAAGTACACGCACATGCACACACACGTCGAAGCACGCCCGCCGCCGCCGCCGCTCTTGTTCCGTATTCGCCGCCATCATATTCATAAACGTTGTCATCACTGTCATCATCAAGATTATCATCGTCATCATCTACAACAGCTGACACTATTTTCACCAATGTTACCGGCTTAGCTAACACGAGCCACCATCATTGCAATCACCATATTGTTTATACCGCGCCTAACTAGTATTGCCACCACCACCACCACCACCACCAACAACAACACTACCGCCACCATCATCACCACAATCAGCCACTATCAGCATCACCACAATCTCCATCGCCACAGCAACCACCATCACCATCACACGACACCACCTACATAAAACTGCCACCACAACCACCACAATCATCACACAACACTACCTATATTAGGCGCATGAGTGGCTGTGTGGTTAGAAGCTTGCTTACCAACCACATGGTTCCGGGTTCAGTCCCACTGCATGGCATCTTGGGCAAGTGTCTTCTACTATAGCCTCGGGCCGACCAAAGCCTTGTAAGTGGATTTGGTAGACGGAAAATGAAAGAAGCCCGTCATATATATGTATATGTATATATATATGTGTGTGTCTGTGTTTGTCCCCCCAGCATCGCTTGACAACCGATGCTGGTGTGTTTACGTCCCCGTAACTTAGCGGTTCGGCAATAGAGAACGATAGAATAAGTACTAGGCTTACAAAGAATAAGTCCTGGGGTCGATTTGCTCGACTAAAGGCGGTGCTCCAGCATGGCTGCAGTCAAATGACTGAAACAAGTAAAAGAGTAATATAATATAATTGTGGTACTGGGAAGTACCAGCTTCGCTAGAAATAGGAGTCAAATGAACTATGAAACCACAGAGAGCTCACTTATCTAAAACAAAAATGGTGAAAAACAGGCAGTGAATAAAAATTATAGCACTTACCTCTGCAAAGCCCATAAAGGGAGGGCCTTCACACGAACAAGCAAGTATGCTGAAGTGAATATCTTGAAATTTAGCTTCTTTTGCAGTAGACTTACCTGAGGAAGGGCTAGTGGCCCTTAACACAAATTCTGAAATTGATACTAAGTTATCTGCCATTCCTTTGGCAGACTTCACAGGGATAAAAGCTATAATTTTTATTCGACACCTACTATAGTCTAAAGCAGGGATTTTCAAACTTTTTGACTTGCGGACCCCTTTATATTTCAGGCTTTACTTTAGGTACCCCCTTATAAACGCTTATGAAATTTATACATAAATATTTGCTTAAAATAACATATATTTTTACATTTATTTATTTAACAGTATTTAACAAAATAGGTTTATTGTCAATTAAAAGATTTCGATGAAAAAACATATAAAATCAAATTGCCCATCAAAAGTATTTGCTGTCCATGGACACCACTGTCTTGTGCTTGCGGACCATAGTTTGAAAACCCCTGTTATAGAGAATAGTAGGGGTCCCAGGAGCTGGTGATTAATTCCCCACGTAAGGAAAAACAAACTAATTATCTAATCTGTTCTTCTTTGTTATTTAGCCCCAGGTCAACCTCAACCAGGAGACCTATGTTCAAACATGTTCCTGTCTTACATTCAGACATCGTGTATCTAGGACTATATTATACCATAGCTTTGAGATTTCAATGATGCGATTGTTTATTTTTAGAATGACATTGTAGGGTAGGTGTGAGAGGCTGGATCTGGCCTTGTTTTCAATTAATCACGCATTATCTCATAGCTTTGAGATTTCAATGACGTGATTGTTTATTTTTAGAATGACATTGTAGGGTAGGTGTGAGATGCTGGATCTGGCCTTGTTTTCAATTAATCACGCATTATCTCATAGCTTTGAGATTTCAAAGATGTGATTGTTTATTTTTAGAATGACATTGTAGGGTAGGTGTGAGAGACCGGATCTGGCCTTGTTTTCAATTAATCACGCATTATCTCATAGCTTTGAGATTTCAATGATGCGATTGTTTATTTTTAGAATGACATTGTAGGGTAGGTGTGAGAGACCGGATCTGGCCTTGTTTTCAATTAATCACGCATTATCTCATAGCTTTGAGATTTCAATGATGCGATTGTTTATTTTTAGAATGACATTGTAGGGTAGGTGTGAGAGACCGGATCTGGCCTTGTTTTGAATTAATCATGCATTATCTCATAGCTTCAAGATTTCAATCGTGTAGATCCGGATATGGTGTAGATCAACATAAAACAGATAGAATATTTGGGCCTTATGTGGCTCATTTAAATTCCAAAGGATTAATCCCTTCCCTTCTTATAGATTGTAAGGTGTTGGTTACCTTTCTCCACTATTCTCAAATCTGGGCTGCTTCAGTTGGGCCCCCCGTTTTTCCAACTCCACCCCACTATCCTACTTCCAGCTAATTTTAGGGCATCCTCTTTTCTGCCTCCCTTTTATGGGTTCCAGGTCAGAGACAGACATGTAATGTGGTACATTGGTTCCCTTAAAGGTAGGGCCTACCCGTCCCAACTTGTACTGAAGCTTCTATTTTACCACTGACACCTGCCCACTCTCTTCATAAATGAAGAAAGAATGAGAACATATTATCTTGCCCTGTCATTGGCACTCCGTCGCTTACAACGTCGAGGGTTCCAGTCGATCCGATCAACGGAACAGCCTGCTGCTCGTGAAATTAATGTGCAAGTGGCTGAGCACTCCACAGACACGTGTACCCTTAACGTAGTTCTCGGGGATATTCAGCGTGACACAGAGTGTGACAAGGCTGACCCTTTGAATTACAGGCACAACAAAAACAGGAAGTAAGACTGAGAGAAAGTTGTGGTGGAAGAGTATAGCAGGGTTCGCCACCATCCCCTGCCGAGAGCCTAGTGGAGCTTTTTAGGTGTTTTCGCTCAATAAACACTCACAGCGCCCGGTCTGGGAATCGAAACCGCGATCCTAAGATCTGCGAGTCCGCTGCCCTAACCACTGGGCCATTGCGCCTCCACTCCATTTGTAGAAGGTAAATTAATATTAAATCACTTGTCGCCCTGTCAAGGCCAGATGCCACAACAGGTTCCTGAAAAGCTGTCCAACCCATACCAGCATGGAAAATGGATGTTAAAGGATGATGATGATGATGATGATGATGAGCTTCAGCTTTTCATATTTGTTCGTCTTATCTCTCTTTTTTACTTGTTTCAGTCATTTGACTGCGGCCATGCTGGAGCGCCGCCTTTAGTCGAGCAAATCGACCCCGGGACTTAATCTTTGGAAGCCTGGTACTGATTCTATCGGTCTCTTTTTTGCCGAACCGCTAAGTGACGGGGACATAAACACACCAGTTGTCAAGCGGTTGGGGGGGGGGGGACAAACACACACACACATACATATATATATATATACATATATACGACGGGCTTCTTTCAGTCTCCGTCTACCAAATCCACTCACAAGGCTTTGGTTAGCCCGAGGCTGTAGTAGAAGACACTTGCCCAAAGTGCCACGCAGTGGGACTGAACCCGGAACCATGTGGTTGGTAAGCAAGCTACTTACTACACAGCCAAAGTTTCATGCATAATGACATTGTTACTGAAACATGAAGCTAATTAATGTAGAATACCATTAAGTAATATTATGACTAATGAAATATTTTGCATGATATAAGACAAAATGAGTTCAAAATTGTTTGGTATGTGTCACGGTATGTGCTCACTCCCCCAATTTAAACCCATTTGTTATCGTATTTATTTTGTGATGCTCATGTGTTTCTTTCAATTAATTTTAAATGTAACAAAGAATTTAATAAAATAACTTAGTTATCATCAAGCTTGAGTTAGGAACGTAAATCTAAGTTACAGGGATGTAAACACACCACCATTGCTTGTCGAGCGATGTTGGGGGGGGGGGAACAAACACAGACACACACATACATATATACGATGGGCTTCTTTCAGTTTCCGACTACCAAATCCACTCACAAGGCTTTGGTCGGCCCGAGGCTATAGTAGAAGACACCTGCCCAAGGTGCCACGCAGTGGGAATGAACCCATATATATATATATATATATAATATATATTATATATATACATAGGTGAAAAGTGGTTAAGAATCTATGCAAATCAAAGGTTACAGGGAAAAAATAGCACACAATTCTTTTTAAAAATGCCATTTTAAATTAAAACCTTTTTCCTCCTTTAATAATTGGACAGGATAAGTCTCTTTATGTTGCTACTTGAAGTGACATAAAACATCACTAGTTTCGATGTGTATGGCAATCTTGTCAACCATTAAAAATGCAAAGTTGAAAAATGGGAAATAAGAGAAAATTAGGGAGGAAGACAAAACTGGAAATTTCAACAGTTTGCTCTCATATTCTATTTATACTTAAGAAAATGTCCACAATTTTTCCAATTGTTTTTTTTTTTTTTTTATATATTTCCTACTTTTTTTTGTATATTTACTCCTTGACATTGAAGTATTAATATTTGGTACCATGGACCTACAATCGAAACCAGTACTATTTCATAAGAGCCACTTAATGTAACATATATAAACACTCTTATCTTGTCCGATTAACGGAAACAAAAACGAATCCAATAAAAGGAGTTCTGAAACATGATTTCATGCTGTTTCCACTTTTACTTTTTACTATATATGAGTGTGCGTGTGTACATATATGTGTGTGTATGTATATTATATATGTGTGTATATATATATAATATAGTGTGTGTTATATATATTATATATATATATATGTGTGTGTGTGTATCATCATCATCATCATCATCGTTTAACGTCCGCTTTCCATGCTAGCATGGGTTGGACGATTTGACTGAGGACTGGTGAACCGGATGGCAACACCAGGCTCCAGTCTGATTTGGCAGAGTTTCTACAGCTGGATGCCCTTCCCTAACGCCAACCACTCAGAGAGTGTAGTGGGTGCTTTTACGTGTCACCCGCACCGAAAAACGGCCACGCTCGAAATGGTGTCTTTTGTGTGCCACCCGCATAAGCCAGTCCAGGGGCACTGGCAACGATCTCACCTCGAAAATCCTACGGGTGCCAGTCAGGCGGTACTGGCAACGGCCACGCTCAAAATGGTGCATACTCATGTGCCACCCGCACAAGAACCAGTCTAGGGGCACTGGCAACGATCTTACTTGGCTTGCCGGGTCTTCTCACGCACAGCACATTTCCAAAGGTCTCGGGACAGAAAATTATATATTAGATGTTTAAGATCCTTAAATGGGCGTAGGAGTGGCTGCGTGGTAAGTAGCACATTTCCAAAGGTCTCGGTCAGTAGTCATCGCCTCGGTGAGGCCCAATGTTCGAAGGTCTTGCCTCACCACCTCAGCCCAGGTCTTCCTGGGCCTACCTCTTCCACGGGTTCCCTCAACTGTTAGGGTGTGGCACTTTTTCCACGCAGCTATCCTCATCCATTCTCACCACATGTCCCATACCAGCGCAAATCGTCTCTGTTGCACACCACAACTGATGCTTCTTATGTTCAGCTTTTCTCTCAAGATACTTACACTCTGACGGGTATTCACATTGACATTACAACATCCAACGGAGCATACTGGCTTCATTCCTTGCAAGCTTACGTATGTCCTCAGCAGTTACAGCCCATGTTTCACTGCCATGTAGCATGGCTGTTCGTACCGCATGCGTCATACAGTCTGCCTTTTACTCTGAGTGAGAGTCCCTTTGTCGCCAGCAGGGGTAAGAGCTCTCTAAACTTTGCCCAGGCTAATTCTTATTCTAGCAGCTACACTTTCAGCGCACACCACCCCCACTACTAACCTTGGTCCTGCCCAGATAGCGGAAGCTATCGACTACCTCTAGTTTTTCACCCTGGAATGAGATAGAAGTTGTTTCCTGTTTGTTTACAGTCTTTATATATATCAAATTTAAAATTTAAAAGAGATCGATCCTTAAGGAGTCTACTTTAGACCTTTGGGGAGAAATCTCTTGCTATATTGGTAGCGATTACATGCTTTTCTCATCAACACATTGTGGAGATATCATCATTTGAACATATATATATATATATATTATATATATATGTACATATATATATATATATATATATATATGTACATATATATAATATATATATATATATATGTACATATATATATATATATATATATATATATATGTACATATATATATATATTATATATATATATATATGTACATATATATATATATATATATATATATATGTACATATATATATATATATATATATATATTATATATATATAAATATATATATATATATATATAAACTATATATATATATATATAAATATGTACATATATATATATAATATATATATATATATATTTATGTACATATAATATATATATATATATATATATATATATATATATATATATATATATATATATATATATATAAATATATATATATATGTACATATATATATATATA
>NC_142957.1:6847667-6879650 GCF_046866305.1 Octopus bimaculoides | reverse complement strand
ATATATATATATAATATATATATATATATATATATATATATATATATATATATATGTATATATATATATATATATATATGTACATATATAATATATATATATATATATATATGTACATATATATATATATATATATATATATATATATATGTACATATATATATATATATATATATATGTATATATATATATATATATATATATATGTACATATATATATATATATATATATATATATATATATATATATATGTACATATATATATATATATATATGTACATATATATATATATATATATATATATGTACATATATATATATATATATATATGTATATATATATATATATATATGTACATATATATATATATATATATGTACATATATATATATATATATATATATGTACATATATATATATATATATATATGTACATATATATATATATATATATATGTACATATATATATATATATATATATGTACATATATATATATATATATATATGTACATATATATATATATATATATATGTACATATATATATATATATATATATGTACATATATATATATATATATATATGTACATATATATATATGTACATATATATGTACATATATATATATATATATATGTTATGTACATATATATATATATATATATATGTACATATATATATATATATATGTACATATATATATATATATATGTACATATATATATATATATATATATATTATGTACATATATATATATATATATATATTATGTACATATATATATATATATATATATATTATGTACATATATATATATATATATATATATTATGTACATATATATATATATATATATATATATATTATGTACATATATATATATATATATATATATTATGTACATATATATATATATATATATATATATATATATATATATATATTATGTACATATATATATATATATATATATATTATGTACATATATATATATATATATATCATGTACATATATATATATATATATCATGTACATATATATATATATATATCATGTACATATATATATATATATATCATGTACATATATATATATATATATCATGTACATATATATATATATATATCATGTACATATATATATATATATTATGTACATATATATATATATATATATATTATGTACATATATATATATATATATATATACATCTGCACAAATGTGTATATATATATATATATATATGTATACATCTGCACAAATGTATATATATATATATATATATATATATATATATATATATATATAGATGTACTAGCAGAGATATTCGGCGTTGCCCTTGTTACATTTAATTGAAGAATTAGACTTTTCTGTTCTATTTCCTCTAATGAACTGGAATACCTATGATTCGAATTTTATCAAAATTGCAGATGAGGATTCTTTCCCTCTTTACACACCCTAAAAAAATACTAATCATGATACATGTATCCCATACTACTGATCTTTATGTGTAGAATCCAAAATTCCAGTCTTATAGAACCTGTTAAAAGGATTTTGCTCCTGAAAAATGGATGTCGTAGAGTTCTAAAATGTTGGAGTTAAAGCCCCTATTGGGGGTGGGTGTCTTAATGTCAACCAGAGAAGTTGAATAGTTGAGAATCTTTTTAACTTGGGTCTTGTATGTATTTTTCGAATTTCTTTGAAATAGGGAATATATGTATGTTCACTGGGTTTGTAAAAGAGAGCAAAGTTGCAGGAAACCAAAAGCAGTCAATAAGCAGTCAGTTACCTTACCCTAGTTGTTACTACTCCCCAATGTAGGATTCCTCACCATACAGGTGACAGGCACAGCTGTAAGCTGCATTACGGATGTATAGCAATTGGAAGGGCGTGATCCAACTCAAACATTAACAACTGTGTGACGTGAGGGCTAAGGGAAAATGAAAGTGTCACCTCTGGAGTTTGCAAATGACTACTATACTGATAGGTAACTGGACAATAAATTTCCAATCAATAAATGTTTTTGAATAACCAGTCACTCATCTGGGAAGGCCTTGAAATCAATGTTACCATCGGGGGACTATGCTGTGTGTTTCATACAATTTCATGGACCAAAATTACTGAATTCATCCTTATGATATTTGGAACTTACATTCAATGCATAAGGGCGGGTATAATGCGGTATGTTTGGTTTGAATTTGAGATGGCTTAAAGGGGGCAGGGTCAATGGCTTTCTCCAGGTCAATGAAAGCCAGGGACAGAGGTTTATCTTTGGCTTGTATATATATATATATATATATATATATATATATATATATATATATATATATACATATATATATATAATTCTTTTATTTGTTTCAGTCATTTGACTATGGCCATGCTGGAGCACCACCTATAGTTGAGCAAATCAACCCCACGGCTTATTCTTTGTAAGCCTAGTACTTATTCTATTGGTCTCTTTTGCTGAACTGCTAAGTTACGGGGGACATAAACACACCACCATCGGTTGTCAAGCAATGTTGTGGGGGACAAACATAGATACACACAAACATATACATATATATATATATATATATATATATATATACGATGGGCTTCTTTCAGTTTCTGTCTACCAGATCCCCTCACAAGGCTTTGGTTGGCCTAAAGCTGAACCTGGAAACATGTGGTTGGTAAGCAAGCTACTTACTACAGAGCCACTCCTGTGCCTATATATATACACATACACATGTATGAATATATGTATGTCTGTGTGTGTGTGTGTGTGTGTATATATACATACATTTGCATACACATGTTTAGATATAGATATATATGCATATATTGTATGTGTATATATATATATATATATATATATATATATATGTGTGTGTGTGTGTGTGTGTATACAGACATATATATATATATATATATACCGCCTGACTGGCCTTTGTAGGGTTTTCGAGCGAGATCGTTGCCAGTGCCCCTGGACTGGCTCTTGTGCGGGTAGCACATAAAAGACACCATTTTGAGCGTGGGCCGTTTTCGTGCGGGTGACACGTAAAAGCACCCACTACACTCTCTGAGTGGTTGGCGTTAGGAAAGGCATCCAGCTGTAGAAACTCTGCCAAATTAGATTGGAGCCTGGTGTTGCCATCCGGTTTCACCAGTCCTCAGTCAAATCGTCCAACCCATGCTAGCATGGAAGGCGGACGTTAAACGATGATGATGATGATATATATATATATATATAAATTTGTGTTTTTCAGGTGGCAGGATGATGACGCACCAAAGCTGACATTGTAAGATGAAGATGCTGAGAGCAGTTGGAAAGGCATTACAACAGCAAGAAGCAATAATAGTAATGATGAATGTCTGCTAGGAATTGGCTGGAATCAGTCAGAACAGATCAATTTTTATTTTTTACTTAATTTAATTTTTGCCCTTTTTTTTTTTTTTTTTTTTTTTTTTTGCATATTTGATATATTTTTATATTGTTTTTAAAAAGAAACAAAAAAATTTTTTTACCAATCTTAAAAAAAAATAACAACAACAAAAACAAGCTTAAAAAGAACTGACTTTCCTGTTGAAAAATAAACTGCAAATATGCTTAAAAGAAAGAATAATTGCTCGGCAAACTGCAAAGCGGTTATTTTGGGCCAACAAAAATTTTGTACGTTGTGTGAGAAAGATCATGGTGAAGATCTGACCTTTGACCTTGAAACTGTTGGAAAAGGAAAACCTTTTCGCTGCCAGTTTTGCAACCAGGCGTTTTCTGACTCGTGCCTGTTTGTGAAACACATGGAATTGCATCTTGGGAAGAGTCTGTATCGGTGTGAATTCTGCGGCACTCTTTTCGGGGATTTTTTGGAGTTGATCACTCACCGGAAAGACCATCTGATGTTTGCCTGCAACCACTGCGACAAGAGGTTCGGCGATGAGGAATCGCGGAAGAAACACGTTAACAGACTTCATGAGGACCCTCTGAGAGTGAGTAAGAAAAAATTTTCTCTGAGGATCGATGAAATCCTCCAGAAGAATACGGCTGTCCTGAAACCATTCCATTCCTGTGACATCTGCTTTGAGAATTTCCCGCAGTTGTCGCAGCTGCTCATTCACAAGAAGACGCATACAAAGGAAAAGCCGCATAAGTGCAACATCTGCGGAAAAAGCTTCAAACACGACAATGTGCTGAAGGTGCATCAACAATTGCATGAACAGCAGTTTGTCTCGGTGAGTGTCTCCGCGGGTGACAGTAAACACGCCAGCACCCTCTGCAACCAAAACCTCTCTCATAACCGCAAGACTGCGCCGCAGCAAACTCAGATGCAAGCAAAAGAGAAACCCAAAGCCACTGCTCTCAAAGAGAACTCCGACTCCAAACCAATCCCAGTGCTGTTGGCAACACAGTTGGGTCCAACAGGTGTTGCTCTTTCAGAGCATACGGAACCAGCCATAAAAAAACGGGGCCCTGTTATAGAGAATCTAACACCAGCTCATCTGGGAGCCAAAACTGTGTATTTACTTAGTAAACCGCAGACTCAGTTGAACTCGGCAATAAATATTTGTCCGCCATCTCCTCTGCTGAACATACAGCGAAATTCAGTCATTCAACAGGTAAGGCATGACAGACCAGTGCTTGTTGCCGGTCAGAATGTTCCGGTGAAGATTCTGAAATCACCAGAGAAGGTCGATTCAGCAGGGTTTCTAAGCAATGGTGTTTCGCTTGAGAAGAAGCAACAACAACTCGGAGCGGTCGCTGTGTCCGATCCTAAGAACAACATTTCTACACCAAAAGTCAATGGCAAAAGTAACAATGGGGTCGTCAGTCCAGTGGTTATGGAGAATTACCTGATTTTGAAATTGCCGTCGACAGAGACGAACCCCTTAAAGATACCAAATTACGGTGCCATTGTGCAATCTCATCCATGCAGTGTTGCTTCACCTGTTGTGACGGCACCAACACAGACAGCAGAAGCGATGGAAATCAGCATCGCAGACTCTACAAGTCTTCATCTCAATAACAGCATTAATTATTCCGAGATGAAAACGAAAGCCTGCAAAACCAAATCTGATCGAGAACCAGATTGTAATAAAAGTTCCAATCTGGGCCCAAATCTAGAAAGGGATCAAGAAGAGCAGCCTCTATCCCTTGTAAAATCAGAACCAGCTGAAAATACTGAAGACAAAGGTTTTGAGAACTTTGCCAAAGACACTGGCAAAATAGAATCTATGTCTGCCTCTGTTGAGATGTCGTCTCAAGTTGTGATGCATAGTGAAACACCTTCTCGGAATGGTGAGGAGAACAAACTTGAAGCCGCAGTGAAAGCTGACGTTGAAGTGGAACAGTGGATTAAGCGGGAAAGAGATTCTTCGGATTATGAAATGGTTGTGGAATCTGATGCTGTCCCCGAGAGACGTGAAGTCGTGCCGCAGTCCTCCGTGAAACGAGAACTAGCAGAACGTGCACCGGTTGAAGAACGAGGGGAAACGAGGAATGATTTCGTGTTGGCGGTGAAACAGGAAGTTGAAAATGAAGCGAGTTCTCCAAGAATTCCTGAAGGCAGAGTAATTGATGCTGCAGAGAAAAGTCAAACAATGATGCTGGTTGAAGACAAACCGGGGGAAAATGCAAAACAGGAAAAAGGAAACGATGGTAAAAATGAACAGAAAGAAGGAGAAGAAAATAAAGACGGTAGGGAACATCTCTGTATACATTGTGGGAAGAATCATAGCAAAGCTCTGGTTGAGTTCCTTGCACAAAGTCCCAAAGACAAGCCATTCAAGTGCCAAATCTGTGGGGATATATTCTCCATTGGGTGTCTTTTCATTAGACACATAAACAGCCATGAAGAGGTAGAGGGCAGCATCCTGTACCAATGTGAAGTCTGTGGCAACATCTTTGAGCAGTTTCTCTCTCTGTTCTCGCATCGGCAAGCAAAACACCACCGTTTGTCAAACTACAACTGTACCCAGTGTCGGCGGGCGTTTCTCTGTGAGTCTGACTTGAAACGTCACAGGCGACTGGTACACTTTGTCGAGAAGGCCTTCGTCTGTGACTATTGTTGTAGGTCCTTCTCGCAGAAATGCAACCTCGTGTTTCATCGGCGCACGCACACGGGCGAACAGCCTTACGGTTGCGACCACTGTGGCAAGCGATTTGCTCGACCGGGCAACCTCAGCATTCACCTGCGCACACATAACATGGTATCGAAACTGAAAATGCACAGATGCAACACGTGCGACAAGCCGTTCAAGACACGACAACAACTCAAGTTTCATGCCCAACTGATGCACCACAACTACCACGATGACTATCAAGACCGTAACCATGACAACCGCAGTGGTAGAGGCAGCAGTGGAGGTAGTGGCAGTGGCAGCGGCAGCAGCAGTAGAGGTGGTGGCAGCAGCAGTGACATGCCGTTTAAGTGCGACATTTGTGGTGATAGTTACTCGAATTGCAAGGATTTGAAGGAACATGTACAACTGCACCAGTCAGGAGACAAACAGACTTACAGATGCAACAGTTGCGGCAGGCAGTTCTTGCACTCCTATATGCTACTCCGGCACAAACTCTCGCACAAGGGCCGATACTGTCAGTCGGCTAAAGTCCAGTCCTCTCGGACGGCACCACAACCATGAATGTTGAGAGAGGACCCACCCCACTGCTCCAGTCTCCATTCCCACCTTATTTTAAAAAAATGTGGGGGCACGGCCCCTCCTTCCATCAATGCTGATGTCTCACCCCCACCAATCACTAAATGTGTGAAAGAAATAGAAACAGATGGATCTGCCTCCATGTGACCGTTCACTGTTCTCAAAATAGCTACAGAATTTTCCTCAAAATCAAACACTTGCCATCAAGAAAATGTAAACTCACATTAGACAATGTAGTCCTAGATACTCTTTTATTTGTTTTAGCCATGTGGCTGTGGTCATGCTGGAGCACTACTGTGCTATGTCTGAATAAAAGAACAATCAGATGGTCACAGCTGAAACAACTGTCTTTCATTGTAGGTCCACTGGATGGGGACTGACCTAGGGTTAAATAACAGGGAAGGGCACATTGGATAATGTAGTCCTAGATATACTTTCTATCATGTTCTGGTGGATCAACACTGACCTGCTGCTGAACAACGATATCAACATCAGCAACAACAAAGAAGGACACATCAGATGATGTAATCCTAGATACACTATGCCTGAATAAAAGGCAGGATGGTCACAGATCATAGCTGTGGGGGATCAGGGCTGAACTGAGGCTAAACAATAACAACCAAAGCCGTCCAGAACTGAAATAATTATTAACGTGGAATGATATGGGGTTGTTTTTGTTGTTGTTTAGCCCTAGGTCAGTCCTGATCCACTAAACCTATGATCAAAGACGTTCAAGGACTACATTATCTAATGTGTCCTCCCTAGCACTTTTTGTTTAGCCCAAGGTCAGCCCTGTTGGGGCTGGTCCAATAGATCTATGTCCAAAGGTGCTCCGGCTGTGACCATCCTGTCTTTTATTCAGACATCGTGTATCTAGGACTACATTATCTAATGTGTCCTCCCTAGCACTTTTTGTTTAGCCCAAGGTCAGCCCTGTTGGGGCTGGACCAATAGATCTATGTCCAAAGGTGCTCCAGCTATGGCCATCCTGTCTTCTATTCAGACATCGTGTATCTAGGACTACATTATCTAATGTGTCCTTCCATGTTCTTTAACTCTATGTCAGCTTTGATCCAGTAGGCCTATGATCAAAGATGTTCCAGCCATGACCATCCTGTCTTCTATTCAGACATCGTGTATCTAGGACTACATTATCTAATGTGTCCTTCCATGTTCTTTAACTCTATGTCAGCTTTGATCCAGTAGGCCTATGATCAAAGATGTTCCAGCCATGACCATCCTGTCTTCTATTCAGACATCGTGTATCTAGGACTACATTATCTAATGTGTCCTTCCATGTTCTTTAACTCTATGTCAGCTTTGATCCAGTAGGCCTATGATCAAAGATGTTCCAGCCATGACCATCCTGTCTTCTATTCAGACATCGTGTATCTAGGACTACATTATCTAATGTGTCCTTCCTTGTTGTTTAACTCTATGTCAGCTTTGATCCAGTAGGCCTATGATCAAAGATGTTCCAGCCATGACCATCCTGTCTTCTATTCAGACATAGTGTACCTCGGACTACATTATCTAATATGTCCTTCCTTGTTATTGTTTTTTTAGCCCCAGGTCAGTTCTGATCCAGCAGACCTATGATCAAAGGTGTTCTAGTTATGACCATCCTGTCCTTTATTCAGGCATAGTGTACCTAGGACTACATCATCTAATGTATACTTCCTTGTTTAAAATAGTACGATGTGATTTGAAGAAGGCATGTGTTGCTATTTCTAACAGTTTGAGCGACCACATTGTGGTCTCCTTTTTATAAAGAAACTTTCTGACAGACCTTCCTTCCTTCCTTCCTTCACACCCTCCAGCCCACTAAAACCCAGTGATCCGGAGACTGGACCTTGCTAGAAACCCCTAACGACAACACTATTGGTCACCAATAACGATTTAAAATAGATAAATACTCCCAAGACCCCCTCCCCCACACATACATCCTGCCAACCATCCCAACATCCCTAAGACAGACCCCCCTCATCGCTAAAATCCAACGCACAACCCCAGTTATGTATAAACTCCTACATTTTGTTCACTGATCCTATATTAAACTTTGACCCCTTATGCCATATTTCCAGACCATTAATCTCATAATTAATCCATTAATCCCTGTCTGTAAATAACCCCAAATTCCCTGTTCCCTGAAGCCACATTGAACTTTATTCCATATGTAAACCCTATTTCTTGTCTGAAATCTCACATTAAATCTTTATCCCTATCCCAGTCCTTAATCCCATATTAAATGGGATTTATATATGGATAGGGACTTAATATCCCTGTCTATACATAAATGCCTATCTCCAGGAACCTAATCCATATAAACCTTGATCTCCAGACCCTTAATCTATCTCAAGACTTCTAATCCATACATAAACCTGTCTCCAAGGCCCTAATCCACACATAAGCCTCTATAATCCTCAGTTTCCTGATCCATTCATAAATCTAGCTACCATAACCTTGAGCCATACACAAACTCCTACAATTCCCCTGTCCCCTGATCCATGTATAATCTCCCATCTCTTGACTGTATGTAAACACTGGTCTCTAGAACCTTAATCCATTCCTAAACCCTTGTCTCCAGGCCCCTAATCATGCATAAACCTATATTATCCCCAATCCCTGATCCATACATAAACCTTGATCTCCAGACCTATCTCTTCTCCCTATAAACCCCCAGTTCCCTAATTTGTAAGTGAACCTGTCTCTCCAGGGGTCTAATCCTGCCCTAATCCGAAGTATTTAATCCCAGTCTAGTAATGCCACATATAAACAATGGATCTTGATGAAATCCTATCTTTTTCTGTTCCCTGCTCCTTTTTTTTTTTTTTTTTTTTTTTTTTTTCCGAACGAAAAAAAAAGTTCTGATGTTTCCAAGGGACACAATTTTTATCGTCTAGGAAACAACAGCAACAGCAACTATCACAAGAACAATTACATTAAGACAAAACCTCCATCACCATTCCCATCAACGCAACTATCTTCGCAACTACTAGTCACCACTTCCACCACCACCACCACCACCACCAACCATAACATTAACAACTACAACATTAGCAACAACAACACCACCACCACCACCACAACCACAAACACCTTTACCATCACAAGCATCACTACTACTACCACCACCACCACCACCACCTCAATCATCACATCACCACCACCACCACCACCAACCATAACATTAACAACTACAACATTAGCAACAACACCACCACCACCACCACCACCACAAACACCTTTACGATCACAAGCATCACTACTACTACCACCACCACCACCTCAATCATCACATCACCACTTCCACCACCACCACCACCAACCATAACATTAACAACTACAACATTAGCAACAACAACAACACCACCACCACGACCACAAACACCTTTACCATCACAACAAGCATCACTACTACCACCACCACCACCACCACCACCACCTCAACCATCACATCACCACTGCCACAACCGCCACCATCACCACAACCACCAACAACATGAACTATAACTACAACTACAACAACAACAAATGAAAAAGACACACAAAAAAAAACGAAAGAAAAGCAAACGAAACTTCTTGAAATGAATGTTAATGTTTATGGATCTGGACAACCCACACTGACACCAAAATGTTCAAACTTGGACTTTGAAGCAAGAAAAGATATGTTAGAAAAATACAGACAACAAAGATGAAGAAAGAAGTAGTTTTTTTCTATCTGTCTGCCTGTTTGTCAACCAGCTTGTTTATCAATTTCTCTCTCTCTCTCTATCTATCTATCTATCTGTCTTTCTATCTATTGGTTTCTCTCTCTATCCATCTATCGGTTTCTCTGTCTACTGGTTTCTCTTTCTATCTATCGGTTTCTCTCTCTCTCTCTCTCTCTATCTATCTGTCAGTTTCTCTCTCTCTCTATCTATCTGTCGGTTTCTCTCTCTCTCTCTATCTATCTATATCTATCTGTCTTTTTGCAATGTGTTAGTTTAATTTTGTAAATAAATTCAAACATAAAAAAGTTAAAAAAAAAATCAATGATGCTTGTTTGTTCTTTTTTTCTTTCATTGGGGTCACACACATACACACACACATGAGGCACACATAAAATTTTTGTATGTTCTAGTAAGCAAGAAATCAGACAGGACCCTTCACCCTTCAAGTAAAACAACCCTGTACGATATACCGTAAAGGTATTGGCAAAAATTTCATTTGGTGTGCCCAGTGCAAACTATTGACACACAAGAGATGCAGTGAAATAATAGGAAGATTAACAGAGGAAGTAGTGTTTGTCTGTGGAAGATGTACAGAAGTCATAAAGACCAAAGATATGTAGGAAATGATTTCTTGAAATGTCTGAGACTCTCTGGAAGTTGTAGATAATTCGTGTTGTTGTTATGGCTCCAGAGTGGAGGCGCAATGGCCCAGTGGTTAGGGCAGCGAACTCGCGGTTTCGATTCCCAGACCGGGCGTTGTGAGTGTTTATTGAGCGAAAACACCTAAAAGCTCCACGAGGCTCCGGCAAGGGATGGTGGCAAACCCTGCTGTACTCTTCCACCACAACTTTCTCTCTCTCTCTTTCTTCCTGTTTCTGTTGTGCCTGTAATTCAAAGGGTCAGCCTTGTCACGCTGAATATCCCAGAGAACTACGTTAAGGGTACACGTGTCTGTGGAGTGCTCAGCCACTTGCACGTTAATTTCACGAGCAGGCTGGAACCCTCGACGTCGTAAGCGATGGAGTGCCAACAACAACAACAACAACAACATATGGCTCCAGTAGTAGTAATGATTAGTGCTGTTGCTGGTTAGGGTGGTGGTGTTATTTAAACAAAACGAAAATTACTATAACCACGCATTATTTGAAGATGGATATAAAGACAAAATTTACTACACCCAGAATCAAAATAATAAAATTCCTGGAAATCTACGATAATGATACTCTTGTGTTTTTCTCCGTCACAAGATATGAATGAGAAAGGAAGGGGTGATAGTAAACTTGGTAGTGGGATGAAGGAAGTTAGCGTTTCAACTCTGTGAGTATATGTGTGTGTATGTAAAAGCGAGGTATGTGAATGTTTGTGTGTGCAGTGGAAGTGGGATGGTGAACATTCAATGCTGAAAAGAAAAATCAAACAGCATTTCAACTCTGTGTATTTGGTATTTACATGCCAGCTCCTGTATTTAGTCACAGCCAGCTTTATGTGGCCTTAAGTTGTACAAGAAGGAAGGAAAACTTTAAAATTCTTTTGAAGGAAACAAGCAGTCCAGTCAAGGGATGTTAGTTAAGGAGAGATTTTTCACAAAAAATTTGGTAATGAAAGGATTATCAAACTAAAAACTTGGTTTTGTACCTTATTTATATATCAAACCACGTGACTGGCCCTCGTGCCGGTGGCATGTAAAAGCACCCACTACACTCTCAGAGTGGTTAGCATTAGGAAGGGCATCCAGCTGTAGAAACTCTGCCAGATCAGATTGGAGCCTGGTGTAGCCATCTGGTTTCACCAGTCCTCAGTCAAATCGTCCAACCCATGCTAGCATGGAAAGTGGACATTAAACGATAATGATGATTGGGTTGGTGCATAATTATTGTGGCTTTTTTTCAATAAAAACATGTAACAAAAACATCTTTAAATGATTATTCTGGAGCATATTCACCATCTACCTCAATTACTGCTTCCCATTTGCTTGGCAGACGGTCAGACCGTCATTTAAAAATGTTTTTGTTAAATAGTCATTGTTTTTGTCGAATAAAATTTGTTGCAAAAAATCCGCAATAATCATCCACTCACAAGGCTTTTGGTCAGCCCAGGAATATAGTAGAAGATATTTGCCCAAGGTGCCCGGTAGTGGGACCGAACCCAGAACCATGTGGTTGAGAATCAAGCTTCTTACCATCTATACGGAAAATAAAATTTTGTGTGATTTAAGCTGCTATTTTTGCAATTAAGCTGTTATTTTTGGCACATCTCACAACCACCTGGTACCCTCGTTTGCTTATCACCCTAACCTATTGAGGTTATTCAATCTATTTCTCCCTACAAACATATTTACTAGCGTATTGCTGGGATTTAATCAAAAACTTTGAACCGTCCGTATTTTAAATCGATCTAAAAAGAAAAATTTGCAAAGTTAAAATTTTAAAATTTATAATCGTATGAATTTCCATATGTAGAACACTAATTCGCCAAAATTTTCTAAAAACTCCAACCAATATAAACTGTTACGTGGAGTGCCTAAACGACAATTCCGCCCGACCTGCTCCTTCATTCCCAAATCATAGGCCTTCTGACAAAATTAACCCCCATTTTATATATTTTCTGATTTAAAATCTTAAATAAATTTATCGTAACTCAGTGATTCTTAACCGGAGTTAAGATTTTCTTGTTAAACTTTATCTGCGATAAATCGGGTATGCTTGTACTATACACGAAATGTAACAATATAATGGTTATAGGGGCCGAATAGAATAAAATAGGGATCAAAGTCGTCCTTAAGTGAAGAATGTAAGGTCTAAGAAGTAAAGGGACGTAACTCTTGTTACAGTTATCTCCCTTGATTGATTATATTTAAATAAAGTTGAAAAATCTTTAAAATAGGGGTTTGCTAAATTTTTTTCAAAGTAGAACAGCGAAGGCGCATGCCTCAATGGTTAGGGTACTCGGGTCACAGTCGTGAGTTCGATACATGGCCGCACGTTGTCTCCTTGACTTTATTTCCCGTGCTCCTGGCCAGCCTTCTCACATTGTGTCACGCTGAAAATCCCTGAGAACTATGTTGAGAGTACGTGTGTCTGTGGAGTACTCAGCCACTGTCACGTTAATTTCATGAGCTGGCTGTTCCGTCGATCGGATCAAATGGAACCCTTATTGTTGAAACCGACAGAATGTGAAGCAGTGTGTTCTTTTACTTGTTTCAGTCATTTGACTGCGGCCATGCTGGAGCACCGCCTTTAGTCGAGAAAATCGACCCCAGGACTTATTCTTTGTAAGCCTAGTACTTATTCTATCTGTCTCTTTTTCCGAACCGCTAAGTTACGGGTACGTAAACACACCAGCATCGGTTGTCAAGCGATGTTGGGAGGACAAACACAGACACACAAACATATACACACACATACATACATATATATATACATATATACACGACGGGCTTCTGTCAGTTTCCGTCTACCAAATCCACTCACAAGGCTTTGGTCGGCCCGAGGATATAGTAGAAAACACTTGCCCAAGGTGCCACGTAGTGGGACTGAACCCGGAACCATGTGGTTGGCAAGCAAGCTACTTACCTGTATGTGAAGTGTGTATATATGAATATATACTATTTATATATGAAAAAGTGTTCACATATAAAGATATATCATTTCCATATAAAGAAGTGTATCTATGTGTGTGTCTGTGTTTGTTCCCTACCATTGCTTGACAACTGATGTCGGGGTGTTTACATCCTTGTAACTTAGTGGTTTGGCAAGGGAGACAATAGAATAAGTACTAGGCTTATAAAGAATAAGTCCTGGGGTTGATTTGACTAAAACTCTCCAGTATGGTCGCAGTCTAATGACAAATAAATACTGATGCACATCCTATAATTTTTTCTAAATTTCATTTTGTAGATAAGAAATTTGCTTCCTAATCACATGGTCCTGGGTTCGGTCCTACTGTGTGACACTTTGGGCAAGTGTCTTCTGTTACGGCCTCAGACTGACCAAGGCCTTGCGAATGGATTTGGTCGATGGAAACTTAAAGAAGCCTGTTATATAAATAATCATCATCATCGTCGTTTAACGTCCGCTTTCCATGCTAGCATGGGTTGGACGATTTGACTGAGGACTGGTGAAACCGGATGGCAACACCAGGCTCCAATCTAATTTGGCAGAGTTTCTACAGCTGGATGCCCTTCCTAACGCCAACCACTCAGAGAGTGTAGTGGGTGCTTTTACGTGTCACCCGCACGAAAACGGCCCACACTCGAAATGGTGTCTTTTATGTGCCACCCGCACAAGCAAGTCCAGGGGCACTGGCAACGATCTCACTCGAAAATCCTACGGGAGCCAGTCAGGCGGTACTGGCAACGGCCACGCTCAAAATGGTGCATCTCATGTGCCACCCGCACAAGAGCCAGTCCAGGGGCACTGGCAACGATCTTACTTGGCTTGCCGGGTCTTCTCACGCACAGCACATTTCCAAAGGTCTCGGTCAGTAGTCATCGCCTCGGTGAGGCCCAATGTACGAAGGTCTTGCCTCACCACATTGGGCCTCATAATATATATATATATATATATATATATATATACATATGTATATATATATATATGTATATATATATATATACATATGTATATATAAATATATGGCTGAGCATTAGGCCTGATGAAGGCAAAGTGGCTGAGTTCCTTTTGAGCTTTGGGCCTCATGGAGGCAATGACCAAGACCTTTGGCATTATGTCGTGCTTGAGAAGAAGACCTATCAAGCCAAGCAAAATTGCAGTTGTGGCAGATACCAGTGTCACGCAAATGACACCTGTGCTGGTGGCACGTAAAAGCATCCATTACAGTTTCGGAGTGGTTAGCCTTAGGAAAGGCATCCAACTGTAGAAACCTTGCCAAATCAGACTAGAGCCTGGCGAGCCAGAAGGCTGCACCAGGCTCCAGTCTGATCTGGCAAAGCTTCTACAGCTGGATGCCCTTCCTAATGCCAACCACTCCGAGAGTGTAGTGGGCGCTTTTACATGCCACCTGCACGAAGCTCAGTCAGGCAGTACTGGCAACGGCCACGTTCAAAATGGTGTATTTTACGTGCCACCTGCACAGGAGCCAGTCTGGCAGCACTAGCAATGACCTTGCTCGAATGGTGCTTTTTACGTGCCACTGGCATAGGAGCCAGTCAGCGGCCCTGGCAATGATCACACTCGAAGGGTACTTTTAACATTCCAGTGGCACAGGTGCCAATCAGGTGGTACTGTCATCGGCCACGACAGTGCTTTCACTTGCATCAACAGGTCTTCACAAGCATGTATATATATATATATATATATATATATACAAACATACGCACATATATATATATATACATACATGTGTGTGTGTGTGTATACATATTGTATGTGAAATGTCTATGTAAATATATATTGTTGTACCTGTAATTCAAAAGGGCCAGCCTTGTCCCATTCTGTGTTATGCTGAATCTCCCTGAGAACTACGTTGAGGTTATGTGTGTCTGTGGAGTGCTCAGCCACTTGCATGTTAATTTCACGAGCAACAGCCTGTTCTGTTGATTGGATCAACTGAAACCCTTGTCAGTATAACCAATGGAGAACCAAACCAAAGAAAAAGAAAAACCAAAAAGCAAAGCAAAAAACACAGGTTGAATTGTTCAACTAAAAACCTTCCAATTGCCCCAGCATGGCCGCAGTCAAATGACTGAAACAAGTAAAAGAGTAATATATACATACACAAACATAAACACACGATTGTGTGGTAAGAAGCTTCATTCCCAAACACATGGTTCTGGGTTCAGTCCCACTGTGTAGCACCTTGGGCAGGTGTCTTCTACTATAGCCTCAGGCTGACCAAAGCCTTGTGAGAGGATTTGGTAGATGGAAACTGAAAGAAGCCCATTGTATAGATATATATCTATGCGTGTGTGTCTTTCTGTCTGTATTTGTCCCCCCCTCACCAACAACCACCACCTGACAACTGGTGTTGGTGAGTTTACGGCCCCTGTAACTTAGCAGTGCAGCAAAAGAGACCGATAGAACATGTACGAGACTTGAAAAGAATAAGTCTTGAGGTGGGATTGAGTCATTTGACTAAAAATTCAAGGTGGTGCCCCAGCATGGCCACAGTCTATTGCCTAAAAACAAGCAAAAGTTGAGAGGTAAAGAAATGCAAACACAAACACACACACATAGGTGTGGACAAGGCTGTGTGGCTAGGAAGCTTGCTTCCCAGTTACATGGTTTCAGGTTCAGTCCCACTGCATGGCACCTTGGGTGTCTTCTGCTCTAGCCCCGGGCCGATCAAAGCTTTGTAATTGGATTTGGTCGGAGGAAGTTACTGCCGTGTGTGTGTAGGAGTGTGTGCAAGTGCTTGCGCCTCCTAACAGATATTTATGACCCAAAATAATGTCAGCAATCATAGACAAACAATGGAGAGAATGAGGAAATATGAAGTTTTATTTTATATTTTTTTCCATTACCTGTTTTTTTTATTTATTATATTTCTGTTCAGTAAAAAGAAATTTTTATTTTTTTCATAGATTTTTGGTAACAATAAAATCTACGATGGTGGTGGTAGTGTGGGTTTAAAAAATTTTTTTTTTTTTTATTACAGTGAATGGTCTGTCCCTGGAACACAGCAAATCCTTCAATTAAATCGTACAACAGAATTAAAAAATTTTTTTTTTTTTTTTTGTCTTTGGTCAGGAAGTGCTATTTCCTGTTTGCTTCTATTTAGAAATCGAAGAAAATCACTACTATTCCCTTCAAACTTTGCTTTTGTCACCTGGGCATCAATGTTTTCAAACTGACCCATTTTCCATTACACTTCAGACAGATCCAGCACTGAGTTGCTGAAGCAGAAATATCGTTATAGCAAATATTCTGCTCAATACCACAGATTTGCTTGTTGTCTTTGGTCAATAAATTTTATTTACTATTTGCTTCTATCTAGAAATCAAAGGAAATCACTACTATTCCCTTCAAATTTTGCTTTTCTGATCAGGACATCAATATTTTGAAACTGACCTATTTTCCATTACATTTCAGATGGATTCAGCACCGAGTTGCTGAAGCAGAAATATTGTGATAGCAAATATTCTGCTCAATACCACAGACTTGCTAGCCAGTTGCTTGACCATAACCACTTGAGCATGTCCCTTAGTGGTTGACAATATGTGCATCTCTGATCATGAACAGGAGTAATGGTGGAGCATCATAGCAATGTGTTGAGAGGGATTTTTTGGGGTTTGAATAAATATCGTAACGAAAGTAGTTTAACCCTTTTGTTACTGTATTTATTTTGAGATGCTCTGTGTTTCTTTCAATTACTTTAAATATAACAAAGAATTTAGTAAAATAACTTAGTTATCATTTAGCTAGTGTTAGGAACATAAATTGTGACTAAGGTTTGGTGGAAGAATTTAATTCAAAACTTATAACATGATATTTATATTCAGAGTCAGAGCCGGTTTCAGCAGGGTTGGTAATGAAAGGGTTAAGGGAAATATTAGTCATTTTTCATAGTTTCTAGGGGGTCAGCAAATAGGAAATAACAGTTGCTACCTAAGGACAAAAATCATGTTACACAGTGTTATTGATGATAAAAAAAAAGGGGACGGTGAAAGTGGGTGGGGAGGGGGTCACTGCAGAGCCTGTTTAAATAGTTCTGGAAAGTGATGGGACTTGGGGTAGTAGATATACAAACACACACACGTACATAGTGTACATGATATTGCAATGAAGGATATGGGCACATTAGATCAAATCTCAACTGATGTATGCACCGACCCCATGGCACTTTTTTTATGGGGTGAGGGGTTGATATAAGCTACAAGTGTTTAAACTGTCTCAACAACTTTATACACACACACACATATATAAACACACACACATGTATATACATACATATGCATATACATTACACACATACACATATATATATACATTCATATAAATATACACACACATGTATATACATACTTATGCATATACATTACAAACACACACATATATATGTACATATATGCGTTCATATAAATATAGACACACGTGTATACATACATATGCATATACATTACACACATAAGCACACACACACACACACATATATATACATATATGCACATACATATATACATTCATATATATATATATATATATATATATATATATACACACACACATATATATGTACGTATATATATATATATATATATATATATATATATATATATAGACATATATACATACACAAACACACGTCTTCCTGAATGGTTAAGAACCCACTTTGCAATTACAAAGTCCTGGTTTCAATCCCACAGCATGACATTTTGAGCAATTGTATTTTAGCACAACTTTGGTTCAATCCAAAGGTGTGTGGCTCGGTGGTTACGGCATTTGACTCATGATCAAAATGTCATGATTTTGAAACCTGGCTGCACATTGCGTCCTTGAGCAAGACGCTTTATTTCATGTTGTTCTAGTCAACTCAGCTGGCAAAAATGAGTTGTGTCTGTATTTCAAAAGGGGCCAGCCCTTGTCAGACTCCGTGTCATGCTGGATCTCCTTGAAGACTATGTTAAGGGTGCATGTGTCTGTGGAGTACTCAGCCACTTGCATGTTAATTTCACGAGCAGGCTGTTCCATTGATCAGATCAGCTGGGACCCTAAATGTTGTAACCAACGTAGTGCCAGGTTCAACCTATAGCTCATGAGTGAAACCGGGGAAGATGGAGGCTGTAAGGAAGCCTGCTGAGAGGATTGGACCTGAAGTTCACTGTGTCATACTGACTCTGCTTGAAGCTCATGTGCTTGTGGAGTACTCAGCCACTTATGTGTTGATAAAAAGGAAAGAGGTGCTTCAGGTGATTGAAAAACTGGAATAAGCATCATAGAAACTGGAGATCCATCAATTCATATACATGTGTGTGTGCATATGAATGTGTGTACATGTATGTATATTATATGTATATTTTTGTATATGTATGTATATATGTATGTGTATGTATAGATATATAGTGTATGTCTACTTATGTCTATATATATATATATATATGCATATGTAGATGTGCATATATATATGTGTATATATATATATATATATATATATATAGATGTGCATATATATATATATATATATATATATATATATATATATAGATGTGCATATATATATATATATATATATATATATATATATATATATATATATATATATGTATATATATATATATATATATATATATGTGTATATATGTGCCTGTGTGAATATATATATCTATATAAAATTTACTTATAATAAATATCTTTCTCTTGTTTATACATTCAAGGTGTGTACAGATACATACATACATATACATATACATATATATATATATATATATATATATATATATATTCTTTAAATGTGCTAGCTTCCTGGTAATTAATCGATATTAATTAATATATGATTTTTTGCCATATTTTTTAATAATATATATATATACAGGTAGGTATGTATCTAAGTTTGTGTAAGTGTGTGTGTGTGTGTGTGTGTGTGTGTGTGTGTGTGTGTGTGTGTGTGTCTGTGTATGTTTGTGCATTAAAAGAGAAGGGAATTGGGAGTAGCAGGTTGACAGAAGTGTCCAGAAGATGGCTGCAGCAGTAGTAGCCAGGAGTGGACAGTGGTCAGATACATTACAGACTTAAAGTGCGTGTTTTGGTTTAAGGAATCAAGACATCAGTCAAGTGGTGGTGTTGTCCTGCAGAAAACAGTGGACATATTCTTAAAAAAATTCTGACTGACCAGTAGGCTGGTCAAGAGATTTGGTCAGAGAAAGATATAATACCCCAATTACCATTGATCATCCATTGGGCATCAGTGTTGGACACTTTTGTCTTGACATCATCGTTTAATCCGGCCACTGTGTCAGATTTTATTGTCCGCAGAACACAGAGAGGAGCAGGATGGAAACCTCGGAGGGCATCGCAGAAAGGGGTCGTCGTGTCCCAATTTATGTCCCCTACTAGCTTACGGTAGTTCAAGTCACCTTTGAAGAGGATGAGGTTGCTAGCAGCAAGATGGTTGTAGAGATTAGGAGAGCGCAACTTCATCTGATCAAATGTGTAAGGCAATGTCCAGAAGTCGTGGACCGTGAAATGCCACGAGCCATCCTGGAGACGCTTGAGCCATTTCTGTCCAAACCGAGCTGCAACTTCATCAGTAGACTGCTCCAGCTTGGTGAGCGTTGAGTAGAAGTCCTCTTGTGTCGTGTCCGATACGAACCACGGGAAAGCTTTACCGTGAAAGTGGACGGTTGTCACGAGACCGGATGCGATGAAGAACTCGGCCAGACACAGATCGGTAATTAATTCGTAGCCAGAGTTGTCCAAAACGATGTCAATGCGAGCCGAGGTTGGATAGTCACTTGGATGCCTCATCTTCTCCAGTTGATTCCATATGGAACTTGTGTCATCAACGAGGATATTATCACTGAGTATTTTAAGAGTTTCAAGCAAACTAAACTGATATTTCATCTCAGCACCGGCAGATATGGACAAGTCGCACTTGTTGCTCCATAATGCGACTTGGATGAGATGTTTGAATGCCACCTGTAGGTCAAAGTCCGAAATACTGGGCCCCAATTTGGACAGTAAGTCGTCCAGGAAAGACAGTAATCTGCAAAAGAGAAAGAAAGAAGGGAGAAAAAAAAAAAACGGAAGACTTTAGTCAACGAACCAATGAGCAAGATCATCTAAAGGCTAGAAACAACAGCTTAAACCATTTTGTACTGCTTTCAGAAAAGGAAGGATGTATTAGATGATGCCAAACCAGGCTGCACAATTGTTGGAAATAATAAAAGGCAGGATGGTCGTGGCTGGATTGCCTTTGATCATATGTCTCTTGGATCGAAAATGACCTGAGGCTAAACAACAACAACAACAAAGGAGCAAATGTTAGATAATGTACTCCTAGATGTATGATGTCTAATTTAAAGACAGGATGGTCATGGCTGGAACGGTTTTGATCTTAGGTCTGCTGGTTGTGGGATGAAGTGAGAGTAAACAGCAACAACAAGAGGGCAAACATTAAATGATGAAACTTCAAAAGACAGGATGGTCACAACTGGAACGTCCTTGATCAGAGGTATGTTGGTTGAAAACTGATTTAGCACAAAATAGCAGCAACGAGGAAAGACACATTAGGAATAACGTAGTCCTAGATAGACTATGACTGAATAAAAGACAGGATAGTCATAGCTTGAACACCTTTGAACATAGGTCTGCTGGATCAGAAATGACCTAGGGTTAAACAACAGCAAAAGAAGGATACATTAGATAATGTTGCCCTATATGCATTTTGTCCAAATATAAGATGGGATAGCCACAACTGGAACAGCTTTGATTGTAGTTCTGCTGGATAAGGCCTGACCTGGGGTTAAACAATAGTAGGAACAATTTTAATTTAATTTTATTTTGTCTTTGGTCAGTAAATTTTATTTCCTATTTGCTTCTATCTAGAGATCAAAGAAAATCACTAGTTTTCCCTTGAAATATTGCTTTTGTCACTTGGACATCAATGTTTTCAAACCAACCCATTTCCCATTACATTTCAGACAGATTCAGTGCTGACTTGCTGAAGCAGAAATATCATTATAGCAAATATTTTGCCCAATATCACAGATTTGCTAGCCAGTTGCTTGACCTTAACCACTTGAGCATGTCCCTTAGTGGTTGACAGTACGTGCATCTCCGATCATGAGCAGGAGTAGTTGGGTAGCATTATAGCCATGTGTTGAGAGGGATTCTTTAGGGTTTGAATAAATGGAACAAAAACAGAATTTAAAGGAAATATTAGACATTTTTCATAGTTTCTAGGGTCAACAAATAGGAAATAGCATTGCTACCTAAGGACAAAAATCATGTTACACAGGTGTAGGAGTGGCTGTGTGGTAAGTAACTTACTTACGAACCACATGGTTCCAGGTTCAGTCCCACTGGGTGGCATCTTAGGCAAGTGTCTTCTACTACAGCCTCGAGCCGACCAAAGCCTTGTGAGTGGATTTGGTAGACGGAAACTGAAAGAAGCCCGTCGTATATTTGTAAATATATATGTATGTGTGTGTCTGTGTTTGTGCCCCAACATCGCTTGACAACCGATACTGGTGTGTTTACGTCCCCGTAACTTAGCTGTTCGGCAAAAAGAGACCGATAGAATAAGTACTAGGCTTACAAAGAACAAGTCCTGGGGTCGATTTGCTCGACTAAAGGCGGTGCTGCAGCATGGCCGCAGTCAAATGACTGAAACAAGTAAAAGAGTGTTATTTTCCTCCAATCAAGATTGGTGAAGCGCTAAGATCATCATCAACAACAACAACAACCACCTCCTCCTCCCCCCCCATCATATACAAACAACAAACAGCATCAAATCTAACTTACCCGTCAATAGCCGGTTGCGAAGAGAGCAAAGCGCTCTGCTTCTGTTGCTGGAAGACATCCAATTGGTTGAGCACTTCGCATAATTCCACTGCTTCCTGCACTCGGCGGTACATGTAGCACTCGACATACAGCCACCGCTCGTTAAACCATGACACGTTGGCACTACTGTCTTCTACAGAACTACTAGAGCTGCTCACATTACCAGCTGCCAAATTCCTCACCTCGACTAGATAATCATTCCATTGGCTGACATCTGAACGCTGGTCCTCAATGGGTTTTAGGGTTTTGTCAGTTTGCACCTCGTTTCGCAGCTTCGACATGCAACCAATAATGGTTTTTAGTTCATTGCATCCTTTCTCGCCGTAGTCTGCCTTCACCTGGTCTTTCATGCGACACAAGCTGTCGGCGATCTTGCTCAGGATGACTGGTAACCTGTCTTTTATTGTGGTGTAAGCGAAAGAATTTCGGTATTTGGCCGTCAAGGGCTCGCCAATTGGTGTTGTCTCATCAGCCATTGCTGGAACAAGGCTGTAAAGAAAGAACAGAAAAGCAACCTTGTTTAGCTCTCACAACAATGTTGTACATACATGCATATATGTGTGTGTGAATTTGTGTGTATTATATATATATATATATATATAAATAAATATATAGTTTTAGAGAAAAGAACCAAAGTTCATGAACTTATCCATGAAAAACCACAGTCACATAAAGAAAAATTAATAAGTAAATGCACGATAAATGCAATACAAAGTAAATATCATAAGATATTTACTTTGTATTGTAAGATAAGTCTCCAGTCAAACCGTCCAACCCATGAAGAGCATGGAAAAACGGACGTTAAGTGATGATGATGATGTGTATATATATATATATATATGATCCATATATGGATCTTTCTGAACTGAAGGGAGCCACTTGTTTTCTTAACGAGACACTTTCAAACTTGGGACACTGGTAGAATGTGTCATATAAAACATCTTTTTCTCTTAGCCTTCTTAACAAAAATTTATATATTGTAAGTTATTTCATGTTAAAGTTCTCGTATTTCTGTAATTTCAACCAATCACTGACGTCTATTCAGCTCAATACAGTTACTGCTGTTTTTGTAAACAATAATTTTTGCCAGTGTCAAGATCATTATTCCCTAGTAAGGGTTTAGGGTTAGGGTTCGGGAGTTAGAGTTAGGGTTAGGGTTGGGGTAATGAGTTATAGGGGGTTAGGGTTAGGGTTATGGGTTATAGGGTTTTAGGGTTAGGGTTATGAGTGAGGTTATGGCAAAAATAATCATAACCCGAACCCTAACCCTAAAACCCGAAAGCTAAAACCAGTACAAACGCATGAACGATGTCATAAATAACAGTAACACGGATAGTTGTTGACAAACAACGGCACTAATTTTATTCAAGGGAAAAGATCCCATGACACCGTTAGAACATGTTGTTTACATTCCACGGCAGTAATTGTTTTCACCTTAATAGACGTCAGTGATTGGTTGAAATTACCGAAATACAATTTTTTTTACATGAAATAACTTCCAATACAAAATTTTTATTTGTTCTATAACACAAAATATACAAGTATACGAAGTTTGAAAGTGTTTCGGTAGAAAACTCACTAAATAAAACATATATAAAAAGTGGCGCCCGTCAATTCAGAAAGATCCATATATATATATATATATATATATATATATATATATACACACACACACAACTTTCAATTTCAATCTATCAAATCTAGTCATAAAACTTTGGCCCCGAGGTAGATGTCACGCAGTGGGATTGGACCGGAAACCACATCGTTGTAAAACGATCTTCTTAGCCACACAGCCAAGCTTTCGAATATTAATGTATAATGTCAACACAGTTGGTGAGCTGGCAGAATCATTAACGGAATTTCGTTCGTCATTACGCTTTTAGTTTAAATTCTGACGAGGTCGGCTTTGTCTTTCATCCTTTTCGGGGTCGATAAAATACGTAGCAGTTTGATCACTGGGATTCGATGTAATCGACTTAGTCCCTCGCCTCGAACTTGCTGGTATTGTACCAGAAATTTGATACCAATATATAATATTAATTGTTCTAAATCGCGTCTGTTAACATTTGCTATACTCGAGTAACAAACAGCCAAGCTTGGGCCCTCGTTAATTAGGAATGTAATCAAAGTGTTCGGTAGATCATTAAACTTTAATGATGACACCATCACACGGGACGTGTTTTACGGTCTCACCCGGCATTTTACGGTAGTTTGACGAGTCTTATTTCGTAGAAACATGGTTTGGGGCCGAGAAAATATCTACTTTTAAATACACATATGTATATATATTTACGTACACTTAGAATGTTGTGTATATATAATACACACGTCGAATACAAACGAAGCGTAATTATATACACTTCAGATCCCCCCCCCCCTCTCTCTCTCTATATATATATATATATACACACATACACACTCACTCACCCCGAATATGAAGAAAATATATTTATATATATATACACACAAACACACAGCACAAGCTAATTCCTCTCAACATCCTAATATATAACACACATTTTAGCAATCAGCTGAAAGCATCCTCGTTTCTAATTAATGTCTAATTAGTAGAAACATTGGCCGGTTCTGAAATACATCAACAACAGCAATACACACATACACAAGTAATCGACTCACGTATTTATCAAGGTTTTCGGTTGCTTTTACTGGCGATAATAAAACTTCAAACCTCCGCAATCAAACATTTGGCAGTTAATTTCTTTTCTGCAGCAGCGAAAAAAACCATGAATGGAAGCGTCGGAGTAACGATTAGAGTTATCTCCCTTGATATTCGTTCTTTTTCTTTCTTTTTTTCTTTTCTTTCTGCATGTATGCAGAATTCTCTTTTTAATTTCTCAGTTCAGTTTTGTTTCATATGTTATATCATTATTTTGTGCATAGGCGCAGGAGTGGCTGTGTGGTAAGTAGCTTGCTTACCAACCACATGGTCCCGGGTTCAGTCCCACTGCGTGGCACCTTGGGCAAGTGTCTTCTACTATAGCCTCAGGCCGACAAAAGCCTTGTCAGTGGATTTGGTAGACGGAAACTGAAAGAAGCCCATCGTATATATGTATGTGTCTGTTTATGTATGTGTGTCTGTGTTTGTCCTCGCTTGATAACCGATGCTGGTGTGTTTACGTCCCTGTAACTTAGCGGTTCGGCAAAAGAGACCGATAGAATAAGTACTAGGCTTTGTCCAGTTGTTTATCAGTCACTGATAAACGAAAAGTTGACAAAATTTTACTTTAAGAATATCTTAATGTATACATATCCAAAAATAAAAAAAATGGAAAAAGAGGAACAAGTAAAGAAAGAGAAAAAGGAAAGAAAGAAAGAAAATAAAAAAGAAAGGAAAAGAAAAAACACGTCAATTCAGCACCAAGTGCCTCAGCTGGTTGCCCAGCCCCAAGGTTCAATGGAAACCTACTGAAGTAAGCGAACACTGGCAAGAGGCTAAGGCATTGAAGCTGCTAAGTACCCTCACAGGCATCACCTGGCACCTCGGTAAGGCCAATGATGACAAGACCTTTGTTGCCAGCAGTCCAGCCCCTCCAAGCGTCTCAGATGCCACAGGCTGGAAGAAATGGTTCACTGACAGGTCCTAATACTTAAGGATTTTGTTCCATTTGGCTACAGAAGCAGTGACTCTTCCATTTACTGCAGCTTCAAGGATGTGGGAGGGAGGAAAAGAGTTACAGACTGTGACAACCCAGATACGAAACCTACCTATTACTTCTCTACTTCTCTATTGCTCACAAGGGGCTAAACATAGAGGGGACAAACAAGTATAGACAGAGGGATTAAGTCGATTACATAGACCCCAGTGCGTAACTGGTACTTAATTTATCGACCCTGAAAGGATGAAAGGCAAAGTTGACCTCGGCAGAATTTGAACTCAGAACGTAACAGCAGACGAAATACCGCTAAGCATTTCGCCCGGCGTGCTAACGTTTCTGCCAACCTGCCGCCTCTTACCCAGGGACAAAGGGTAAGACCATTTGGTCTCTTCCCATCACTTCTGGATAATCCCGCTGGCTCCAGAACTGTGGGGATATTAACCCAAGCCAGGGCCTGCTTAACAGTTAGGTTTAGCTTGGTGTGACAAGCAAAACGACCAGCATTTATGTGGCAAGACAGACTGTGAAGACCTGTGGAGTCAAGGGGCCTACTACAGTGACATCTCAGTCCCACTCAGTTCCATACCTTGGCTTCCCCTCTGAGTGTGATGGAGATGCAGAGCTCATCTAGACTAAGCAGACCTCCAATGGCCAGCACTGGCCACAGGCAGGGCATCACCCTAGTCCCCCAAGAATTTTGCACTTGCAGAAGATAGGCTACACCTTGAAAATTGACCAGATTAATCAAGGGGAGAGTTGAAAGTGGCACCTGTCTCCCTGTTGGAACTGGTTCAAAGCATAAATCTTGAATGGCTACCTACTTGGTAGCAAGGTTGTGAACGAATGTATTTTGTTTTAACCATCATCCTTTAAATTTTAAGAAGGTCTTGAAGATTTTCATAGTCCCAGATATTGCGATCATTTGTAGCATATGAATTAAGGGTTTGCATTCTCTCCCAAAGACCCCAAATTCGGCCATACTTTGCTCCAGATGGGTTGGTATGCCTCCTGTTGCTCCAGTAATATGTATGCTTAATATAAGTTCTTGAGAAAGTTTAAGCTGCTCACTAACAAAGCAATAAGACTTTTTGGGTTAACCCATTAAGTCCCAGAGTATTTAAATTTCTGAATATTACTTTTAAATTTTTACAGATGATTGAAAATAGGTTAAAATGAAAAAACTAATTATTAAAACTCCTTTACTTAAAGAAGAAATGGAAATACTTGGTGTCCTATAAATAGGACAGTGGCACTAACAGTTGTTAGTAGGCTGTTATGTAGAAGTGTATATATATATATATATATATATATATATATATATATATATATATATATATATATATGTATATATAACGTAAACGCTATTTGCCAACATAATATAGCTGTCCTGGAAGGGACGATTGTTACTGTTGTTTAGCCCCAGGAAACATTGTTTCCCGCTGGCTATATGACACAATATCTGTGTCTCTATATTTCCTCTGTTCAAAAATATAAGGACACAGATATTGTGTCGTATAGCCAGCTGAAAGGATATATCAGTATATAATTATAAAAATATAATTATAGTTAAGGTCTACTGGAAAGACCAGCCACCTACGCTAGAAGTAGATATCAAATACCTTCAATCGACTCTAAAATTTGTTCTCTATATTCAATCACAAGTCGAACGCGAGGAACTAAGCAAGAAAATATACAAAATTTCGTATATATTTTTTCTCATTACCTCTCATACGACCTGTGGTTGAATATAGAGAACAAATTTTAGAGTGGATTGTAGGTATTTGGCATCTACTTCTAGCGTAGGTGGCTGGTCTTTCCAGTAGACCTTAATTATAATCATATTTCTATAATTATATACTTAAAACACACACACCCGCGCAGGTGTGAATTTAAGAAATTATATAAGATATTAAAACATTTCATTTCGGAAAAAAAAAAGTTCTATTAGTCGAATAGTCCAAGGGAGAGAACTCTCTGATGACTTGATGGCGATTCCGATCGGTTTTTGAAAAAAAAAAAAACAGGATTATAAATGTCTCTGGATAGGTTTAACACTTCAGTCTATCTAGTTGTAAATAGGTACCACGTTGCGGTGTGCTATTCACTGTCCTGTGTCTATGAGCTATGCCCTTAACTGTCTCTGATAATCTCTGGAGTTGTATGGGGAAGCTGCGACTTATGGTTCAATGTATCCAGGATCACACGTATGCAAACAAACACATATTTACACACACACGTATTTAAACACACAAAGGTAAACATGCTCACACACTCGCATACATATGTACGCTCACACATGCATACACAAACATGTAGACACACACACTTGCACGCAATCACATACAATCCGACACATACACAAACACACACACACACACAAACACATATGCGTGTACTCCCATCTCCCACAACCACCATCATCGCAGCCACCCTCAATGGTTCCTTTCCTCCTCTTTAACCAACCATTCTTGTCATCTATCAACGGAATATGGTGCTTAGAAGTCCTGAATGAATATTCAATGATCTTTCAGACTCTCTGAAAGCTAGAATCGAGCACCACACACATGCAAACAAACTATTTTCTTAAATGCCCAGGAGGCTCTCTTTGAAGTTGTAGATAGTTTCTCTTACCAGGGTGACCAAATTAGCAATGGTGGAGGATGCTCTGAAAGTATTGTCTCTAGAATAAGAATTAGGTGGAGGAAGTTCAGAAAACTATTACCTCTGTTGGCAACAAAAGGCTTCTCTCCCAGAGTGAAAGGTTGACTATATGATGCTTGTGTACGAACGGCTATACTCCATGGTAGTGAGACATGGGCTCTGAATGCAGAAGACATGCGCAGACTGGAGAGAAATGAATGTAGTATGCCCTGTTGGATGTGCAACATCAGTGCGCATATACGACAAAGTGCAAATGTATTGAGAGAAAAGTTGAGCATAAGAGGAATCAAATGTAGCATGCAAGAGAGAAGACTACGCTGGTTTGGACATGTGATGCGTATGAATGAGGACAGCTGCATAAAGAAGTGCCAATCACTGAAAGTGGATGGTGCTGTAGAAGTGGGAGACCCAGGAAGACATGGGTTGAAGTAGTAAGGACTGATCTCAGGATGTTGGGCCTCACAGACGAAATGACACTGGACTGAGATGTCTGGCGATATGAGGTTTTTGAGAAGACCTGCCCGCATCAGCGAAACTGAGTTCTAGAAGCACTCTGTGTCCCACCCACACTTAACAAGAAAATTTCTCACACATCCTACCACAACAAACCAAACTACATCTCTTCCTCACATTACAACAGGCTTCATTCAGTTTCCGTCTACCAAATCCGCTCACAAAACTTTGGTCAGCCCAAGGCTATAGTAAAAGACACTTGTCCAAGGTGCCATGCAGTGGGACTGAATCTGGAACCATGTGGTTGGTAAGCAAGCTACTTGTCACTCAGCCACTCATGAGAAAGATGCAGTCAAACCGTCCAACCCATGCCAGCATGGAAAATGGACGTTAAACAATGATGATGATGATGATATATGATATTTACCATGTGAACTACTGTTTTAGTCTTTTACTTGTTTCAGTCATTTTGACTGTGGCCATGCTGGAGCACCACCTTTAGTTGAGCAAATCAACCCCAGAGCTTATTCTTTGGAAGCCTAGTACTTATTCCATCATTCCCTTTTGCCAAACTGCTAAGTTACGGGGACGTAAACACACCAGCATCGGTTGTCAAGCAATGTTGGGGGGACAAACATACAGACACACATACACACACACACACACACACACATACATACATACGACGGGCTTCTTTCAGTTTCCATCTACCAAATTCACTCACAAGGCTTTGGTTGGCCCGAGGCTATATAGTAGAAGACACTTGCCCAAGGTGTCACGCAGTGGGACTGAACCCGGAACCATGTGCTTGGTAAGGAAGCTACTTACCACACAGCCACTCATGAGAAAGATACAGCATATAATTTTTTTTTGTTGTGCAGGGGTTCCTTGAGACATGTAATTTATTTTAAGGGGTCACGCAAGAGTAAAACGGTCAAGAAACACTGGTTTGTACAATGAATGAGACATAAGATGAAGAAATATCTTTTGCTCAAGATAACAGATTTTATAAACTCTTTCAACTCAAGACGGGCTTATTTAGAAGAATTAATTTTCTTTATATATGCTGTTTGTTTGAAGAAGGACAAGTGAAAGAGTCTGGCCAAGAGTCATGAATCATTCCTTGAATAAAGAACAGTGTGGTCGGCATCTGTCTTTGTCTTGAGTTTTTATTTGAAAGTGGCTCCTAGTTAATAACCCGTGTTTTAAATACAATATTTATACACACACAGATTTATATATATATGCAATGATAATGGTAAGTGGATAAATGTGAGATGTATATGTATAAGCAGAGATACACACGTATATAAATGGATAGATATGGGGACACACACACATAATTACATGTATATATGTATGTATGTATGTATGTATGTGTGTGTGTGTGTGTGTGTATAAACCTGTGTATGAATGTATACGTATATACACACACACACACATGCAAATGCATGTATACACACACATATACATATCTATATATATACATACATACATATATATATATATATGTATATATATATATATATATATATAATTGTGTGTGTGTGTGCGCGTGTATCCATACACAAACAATACATGCACAGGAGCACATAAACGTTTCACTGTTTGCACTCGTGGACATGCATTCACAAGCTGCACAATACTGGACTGGTTTTTGTCCCCCCCCCCCCACAGACACATACATATACACACATACATATACATACAGATACATACACACATAGAGAGAAAGACACACACATATGCATAAACACACAGACAACCCATTCACATACACATACATTCATAGGTATACACATGCTCACACACACTGACACACGTGCATACACACACTCACACAAACATGCACATATACACACAAACATCTCTGTCACACACATACTCAAACTCCCCTGCCACACACACATACACACAAATACATGTATACATATACACACATGCATAGACACAATTACATACACATAGATACACATGCATACACATACTCAAGCACACACAAACGTATACATAGACACACACACTCACACACACAAACATGCATGCACACACACATACACATGTGCACATACAAACACTCAAACACACACATATGCACACACTCACAAACACACACAAGCATACATATACACAAACGCACACACAAAGACATGCAAACATACACACAGAAAGACATAGACACACAAACATACACAAACACATGCACACACAGACATATGTAGACACACACACACACACACATAGGAGGACATGCTCACACAGTCACACACACATACATGCTCACACATACACAAACACTTGCACACACACACACACACACACACTGATGTGTAGACACACACACACACACACACACATAGGAGGACATGCTCACACAGTCACACACACATACATGCTCACACATACACAAACACTTGCACACACACACACACACAC
>NC_142957.1:6840167-6842667 GCF_046866305.1 Octopus bimaculoides | reverse complement strand
AATTGTAAACACCTTCTCTCTCTCTCTCTCTCTCTCTCTCTCTCTCTCTCTCTCTCTCTCTCTCTCTCTCCCCAGCTAATTAGTTTTAATAATGTACAGGTTATGTGTTTTGTTGGGGTTGGTGGTGGCGATAGCTGCACCGGTGAAGGTGTTGGTGGTAATGATGGTTGTGGTGGTAGTGATGCTGTGTATGGTAGTGGTGGTGATGGTGGTGCCATTTGTGTGCCATGGTGGTGGTTGTGGTGGTTGTAGTTGTGGAGTATATACATGCATAAATAAATATACATGCACACACACACACACACGTATATATTTTATTTATTTTATTTTATTTTATATTGTATATTGTATATTATATTATATATTATATATTGTATATTCCATATTCTATATCCCACATTAGTTCTGCAGGAATATAAATAAAACATAAAAAACAGACAGTGTTGGAACTCTTTTAAACAAAATAATATATTCCTCTATACACAATCATAAAAAACCCCACCTTTTTTGTATTTATTTTTACTCGCATATATATATATATATATATATATATATATATATCACACAACATTATTATGATTGACCGTTGACTGAACACTATTCAATTTTTTTTCTCCGTGTTTTTCTCCTTGTCTCCGTATTCTTTCTGTTGAAGAGCGTAGCTCGAAACGTCAAAGACTTTCCGTATTCCCGAGCGTCATACTAATATATACTTTTGTTATTTACACCACCTGTCCTCGTCTGTTGTTATTATTTGTATATTCTCCCATATATATATATATATATATATACATATATACACACACACACACACACACACACACACATATATATATATATATATATATATATATATATATGTATATAAGACTGACAGAGGTCGCCGAGTTTAACCCTAGGTGTTAAGAGTTGCTGACGAGGAGTAAGGTGCTACGAAATTGTGCAATCCGACTATATACGCTGGGGGACTTACCTCCCTCCGTCACATTTGTGACCTCTATTAACTGTCTTTAGGTTCAAATTGCTAATAAGCCACCCATTTAATTTCATAAATATGTGTGTGTGTGTGTGTGTGTGTGTGTAAATGTTAAACTGTTCGCTAGGAGCTGCACAAAGCCAGATTTCATGGAAGGGCTGCAATCAGAAAACCACTACTTTCAACAACAAACATTGCAAAGGCTTTAGAGTGGAGTAAAAACCTACAGAATTGGTTCCTAGAGCAGTGGAAGAATGTTATTTTCTTGGACAAGCCATCCTTTACCTTATTCCCAGCCACCGGCTGAGTATACGTGTGGAGACTGCCAAAAGAAGCATTTGACCCAGACTGCCTTCTTCCAACTGTTAAACATGGAGGAGGATCTGTGATAATCTGGGGGGGGGGGGGTTTCGGGCTATATCTTGGAAATCTGCTGACCCAATAGTTTCCCTTCATGGCAGAATTAATAGTCAAGACTATTTAAGCATTTTGTCAGATCAAACTCATCCTATAGTTGCGGAACTGTTTCTGGAGAGAAACACAATCTTTCAGGATGATAATGCACCAATTCACAACAGCTAAAGTTGTTACTGAATGGCACGAGGAACATTCTAGTGAAGTTGAACATCTTATCTGGCCGCCACAGTCCCCAGATCTCAATATTACTGAACTTTTATGGCACATTTTAGAAAAACAAGTAAGGAGTCGTATACATATATATATATATATATATGTATGTGTATATATATATATATATATATATATATATATATATATATATATATATATATATATATATATATATATATATGTATGTATATATATATATACACACATATGTATGTATACATATATGTGTATATATACATATACACATATATATGGATGTGTGTATATATATGTATGTACATATATATATATACACACACACACATAGATATGTATGCGTATATATATATATGTGTGTGCGTATATATATATATATATATATATGTGTGTGTGTGTGTGTGTGTGTATATATATATATATATATAGAGAGAGAGAGAGAGAGAGAGTAAAAAAGAAATACACACACACACACACACACACAGGCAAATATATAAAGGTGACAGCCTGACAAAAGTGTGTGTGTGTGTGTGTGTGTGTGTGTGTGCTGGGGGGTGGGGGTAGTGGTGAGAAATGGTGGAATCGATTACGTCACAATATGGCGGATGCTACATGTCATCGAATGTCGGCTGGCAGAGAGATTAGCAAGGAGTATCATATAGACTATAATGGATGGCTGACGAACAGACAGACGCAGACAGATAGACAAAGAGACGCACAGACGGTCGAACGCTTCCTCTTCCCCCCCTCTCCTCTTGCCCCCACCGATACCATCACCGCCACCACCATCACCATCATCACTATCATTATCATCATCATCATACTTGTCACCACTATCTGTCCACCACCACCACCATCACCATCCCCATCATTGTTACCACCACCACCACCACCACCACTGCTACTGCCTCCAAACTT
>NC_142957.1:6832667-6835167 GCF_046866305.1 Octopus bimaculoides | reverse complement strand
TATCTATTGTGTGAATGTAGAAATATAAATGCATAGAGTTCATCTACATATGTCTGCCTTTATGTATGTATTTATGAAAGTATGCTTTTGTGAGTGTGTACGTGTGTGTGTTTGTATTTAGGTTAAACATTTCCTAAGATTAGGTAGATTTGATATTAATCCAATTATTTTATGCCATTGATTCATTTTCGGTTTTCCTCCTTTCATTCATTTTCTAATTTCTCCTGAACGATCTCCTGTGCTCCACATTTGTACATTGCACAATGACCTATTCATCTAGCACCAAGTGACTGATGAGTCTTCTTGTGGCAAGACACAGTCAGTCATTGCCACGCATGTGACTCTTTTTGAAAAAATCCCTTTCTCAACACCCAGCACCAACCATTTTGAAGCTCACCTTACTTTCTAGGGTGTGTCTAATTTGTTTGTTAGGCTTGCAGGTTGCTACGGATACTTGTTTGGGGGGCCTGACTAGGGTTTGAACTCAGAATGCTGGATGTCAAAACAGATAACATGGGGCAACCTGTCTGGTGCTTCACCAACTCTGCTTCCAAACAAACACAATGGTTAAACTATACTCTCTTTACTCTTTTACTTGTTTCAGTCATTTGACTGCGGCCATGCTGGAGCACTGCCTTTTAGTCGAGCAAATCGACCCCAGGACTTATCCTTTGGAAGCCTAGTACTTATTCTATCGGTCTCTTTTGCCGAACCGCTAAGTTACGGGGACGTAAACACACCAGCATTGGTTGTCAAGCGATGTTGGGGGACAAACACAGACACAAAGATACACACACACGCATATATATATATACATACATATATACGATGGGCTTCTTTCAGTTTCCGTCTAACAAATCCACTCACAAGGCTTTGGTCGGCCCGAGGCTATAGTAGAAGACACTCGCCCAAGGTGCCACGCAGCGGGAATGAACCCGGAACCATGTGGTTGGTAAGCAAGCTACTTACCACACAGCCACTCCTGCGCCTACGTATTTCATTTTATTTCAGACAATTCAACAGCTTCATACCTTCTAAAGGTGTATGTGTATATAGAGAAACGTGTGACACACAGATGGCGATTTTTTAAAAAAAGACATGATTTGTCTGCCATGCAAACTAAATTTAAACATTCTCTGAATTCTTTTCTCTTTCTCTTCACCTTTTCCTTCTTTTTTTTTATATTCATTGTCTTTTTCATTTCAATTTTTTTTTTTTTTCTGTCTACGAATTTATTTTTGTCTTCTTCAAATTTTCTTCATTTTTTTTCTTTTTTTCTTCCCATTTTTGTTGTGTTTCATTGAAAAATTAAGTTGTTCTCTGCTCTTGTATGAAAGCAATGGTAGAAAGAACAGAAGCTACAGCTGCTCGTCCATACGTGGCGGAAATGACATCATCAAATCATTTCCGCTACTCATTTATTTTTCTCTCGTATTATCTCTTTCCTTTTCGTTTCATTTCGCTCTTCTTTCTTTTATATCTCTTCCCTTCTTTCTCTCCTCTTTCCCCCCCACTTTTTGCCCCCTTCTCTTCCTTTCTTTTTTCTCCAGTTTTTTCTTTTTATTCACTTCTTCATTTCCTCTCCTCCCCTCTTCCTTCTTTTCCTCTCACTTCTTCTTCTCCTCCTCCTCCTTCTTCTTTTTCTTCTTCGTCATATGACATATCTATTTCTTCATTGTCGTCTGCCTAAACCAACCAATCCTCATAAATAGCTGAATTTTCCTTGTTTCAACAAGGAAAATTGAAGAGACAACAGCAGCGTAGAGTAGAGGTGGATTGATGGCATTAATCCTGGATTTCCAGGCAGTATTAACTTAAAATTGTAAACATTGACTTCAGATCACTTAAGTCCGTTCTGAAAAAAATGTTCTTTTTATCAGTTCACAAACATGGTGCCAGATTAACAATAAGAATTACAGGAAGAAAAATCCTTGCCGTGTCGTGAATTCTGCCAAAAGTTCCAGTCTTTGTAGCGGTGTGGTGGTAGTTTGTATGCCTCAGTGACCATAAGAGTTGTGCCAGTGGAGTATGATTTCCATGTTAGGTAGGTCAAAGGATAGAAGCGTTCACTTATTTATAAGCCTTGGGTTTATGGTCCATGGAAAAGGTTTGATTTATGATAACCAAAAAAAAAGAGATCTTTCTGATTTGGCGGGCGCCACTTTTTATTTATGTTTTATTTAGTGTTTTCTATCGAAACACTTTAAAACTTCGTATACTTGTATATTTTGTCTTATAGAACAGAGAAAAATTTTTATATTCGAAGTTATTTCATGTTAAAAGTTGTCGTATTTCGGTAATTTCAACCAATCACTGATGTCTATTGAGGTGAAAACAATTACTGCCGTGGAATGTAAACAACACGTTCTAGCGGTGTAATGGGATCTTTTCCCTTGAATAAAATTAGTGCCGTTGTTTGTCAACAACAACTATCGGCGGTTATGAGTATTTTTGCCAAACCCTAACCCTAACTCTAAAACCTGAACCCTAACCCTAAAAC
>NC_142957.1:6812667-6825167 GCF_046866305.1 Octopus bimaculoides | reverse complement strand
CAGACCGATAGAATGAGTACTGAGCTTACAAAGAATAAGTCCTGGGGACAATTTGTTTGACTAAAGGCGGTGCTCCAGCATGGCTGCAGTGAAAATGATTGAATCAATTAAAAGAGTAAATGCGCAGATATATGTGTGTATATATGTAAAAATAAACACACACCCACACACACATATACCTATATATGTATCTATACGTGTATATATATGCTTGTATATATATATATATATATATATATATATATATAAATAATATATATATGTATATATATACATACACATATATACATACAAACAAACATATATATATACATATACACATATATATATATATACATACATATTCATACATATATACATATATATACATACATATACATACATATATATATATATATATATATATATATATATATATATATATATATATACAAACAGATGCATATATATATATATATCTATTTATATATGCGAGTGAGGGATAGAGTGTGTGCGTTTGTGAGAGAGAGAAAGAATGATAGATAAGTGTACAACTAATAAATGAATTCTAAAACCACTAATTACTCTAGTGATCGCTTAATTATGGAATATAGGCTTCAAATTTTGGCACAAGGACGGCAACTCCGAGGGAATGGGGTATGTCGATTACACCAAGTCCAGTACTCAATTGGTATATTTCTATCGACCCCAAAAAGATAAAAGGCAAAGTCGACCTCGGCGGAATTTGAAATCAGAACGTAAAAAACGAACGAAGAGCCGCTAAGTATTTTGCCAGGCCTGCTAACGATTCGGCCAACTGACTACCTTTTAGTTACGGAATATAACAAATTACTTCACTGTGTAATATACAGACGCACGGACGGAGACACACACACACACACACACACACACACACAAGCGCGCGTGCACACCCATACACACACATATATAAACACATACGCGCGCGCGCACGCACATACACAAATAAACTTACATACACACACAAACATAAACGCAGACATATACACACACAGAGAGACATAACACACCCACACAGACATAAACACACCCACCGACAAACATACAGATGCACACACACACGCATAAACACATGCACATACACACTCACAGACACACACACGCACACACACACACAAACACAAACATAAACATAAACGCACACATATACACACACAGAGACATAAACACACACACAGACATGAACACATACACAAACACACCCAGACAGACATAAACATACAGATGCACACACACACACATGCATGCATAAACACATGCACATACACCCACATAACAAACACACAAATGCATAAACACACACGCACAACCACATGAACACACACGCACACATAAGCACACTAAGACGAACATACACATAAACTCACGTATATACACAAGCACACACATATACCCACAGAGACATAAACACAGACACACACGACTTTCGGGGTTTTTCAACCCTATATATGCTAATCTTTAGAGTAGAATATCAAAAGCGGGGCGCTGGCAGAATCGCTAGCATGCCGGTTAAAAATTGCTTAACGACATTTTGTCCGTCTAAATGTTCTGAGTTCAAATTCTGTTGAGGTACAGTGTGCCTTATATCTTTCCGGGATCGATAACATAAATACCATCAAATTAAGTAATGCGGCCGATGTAATCGACCAGCTACAAGATCTTTGGGTTGGTCTTGTACCTATAATAGGTTCGAACAAAATCGATCCCAGTTCGTATCTTTTAAAAGCCCAATTCTTATGTGCAGTAATTATGAATTTGTGTTGTTAGATTCCTGAGTTGTATTTCCTGGTTATGTTTCTATAATATACAAAATATTTTTACAATTTTTTTTTTATACAATTAGTTCTAAAAGTATTTTTAAAACCTCGAATGTCTATGGGTGTTCCTCCGAGTAAAACGGGAACGAAAGGATGTCCATGGGCAAAAAATGGTTGAAAACCGCTGGTCTCGAAATTGATAGATAGATAGATAGGTAAATGGATAGTTAGATAGTTGGATAGTTGGATAGGTAGATAGTGGGTAGATAGATAGATAGATATAGATATATAGATATATAGATAGTTGGATAGGTAGATAATTTTCTTTTATTGGCCACACAGGGCTGCACACAGAGGGGACAGATACAATTGTAGAGCTTTTCTTTTAGAAAGAAAAATCCGATCAAAAGGGATCGGCAGAAAAAGGGGGACAAAAAAAAAAGGATCGAAAGGGATCGTGTATCACAGAAAATGTTTAAGGTGTAAAAAAGGTAACATTAAGTTTATCCATGGATAAATACATAGATAGTTGGGTAGACAGACGGAGAGGTAGATAGATAGATAGATGGATGGATGGATGGATGGGTAGATAGATAGACGGATAGATAGATAGATGGATAGAGAAATATATGTACATAGATGAATGGGCAGACAGAGGACGGACAGACTGATAGACAGACAGACAGATAGATAGATAGATAGATAGATAGATAGATAGATAGATAGATAGATAGATAGATAGACAGATAGACAGACAGATAGACAGATAGATAGATAGAAAGGCAGAACCATTGATAGATTGGATAGACAGATACACACACACACGCACACAAACATGTATCTATGTAGGTATCTGATTGATAGATAAATGTTTTGTTTACCTGATTTTTCGACAGTAAGGGATGTCCCCAATGGAAGATACCACATTAAGAACAACAACAGCAACAAGGACAAGTGACAACAACAACAATAACAATAACAACAAGAGAATTGACAAGAAATAATCACAGCTGCTGCAACAAATGAAGGGACGTCTTTAGTTTAAGGGAGACGATATAAAGTTTAAAGAGCATCGCCACCGCATCCGCCTTCGCCTGTAACACCATCACCCAATCACCTTCAGCATGCATATCACCACACCTACCATTATCACTACCATCGCTTACACCACCATCACCACCACGTCCACTACCACCACCACCATCATCATCATCACTATTACCACCACCGTCCTCGCCGCCGCCGCCGTTGTGAACATTCATCCTCTCTTCGTCACCACCGCCATCATCTCCGCCGTCGACATCTTCACCCTCACTGCAGATCCCTTCCCCCTACCTTCCTCTCCACCCACCTCCACCCCCTCAGCCGCAGTCTCACCTATCCGACTCTTACCGCCACCACCACCACCACCACCCACCACCACAGCTACCAATAGCGTCAAGTCACATCAAACCTAACCACCACCGCTACTTTCACTTTCACTATTACCACCACGACTACCACTGTCTTCTACTGCCATCACCACCACCACCACCACCACAAACGTCACCACTCCCACAAGCACCACCGGCGCCGCTACCATCAGCATCCCCACTACTGCTACTGTCACTACTCCCTCCTTCAGCCACCACGATCCCAGCTTGTTACTTCTCCCACCACCATCGCCATTGTCACTCCTCCCACCATCACCACTCTCTGTCTTCCAACTACCACCACAACACCTACTCCCACCATTATCATTATCATCAAATCACTTCCGTCACTACTCCCACCACCACGACTGTCTCTCCTGCCACCGTCACTACACCTACTGTCACTACTTTCACCACCACCACCGTTAACTCTCCTATTACCGCCACCATCACTACCACTACTTTCCCTCCTTCCACGACTGCCACCACCACCACTGTCTCTCCTATCACCATCACCACTACGTCTATTTTCACCACCACCACCACTGTCTCTCCTATTACCACCGCTACCCGACTGTCACTACTCCTACCACCACTAGTATCTTACCTCCTACCGCCACCACCACTATCATTATAATCATCAAATGATATCCATTGTCACTCTCACTTTCGCCTCTACCACCACCACCACCACCACCACCACCACTGTTGTTATTTCCTTTAGTTCTTATCAGCAACCGACGCTGTCTCTATCATTCTTACAACCATCAAATGATTTCGTAACCACCACGCCACCGTCACCACTGCCATCATCACCAACACCCCGATCGCCATTGTATGTGCCATCACCGCCGCCACATCCACCATCACCACCACTACCACAGCCATCGTCATCATTGTACGTTTCACTACCACAACCGCCGCCACCACCACCACCACCACCACCACCACAATCGTTACCACAGCCACCGGTAACGCAACCACCACCACCACCACCACCACCACCACCACCACCATCGCCATCACCTCTACGACTAGAAACACCCCACCACCACCACCACCACCATCCTCCAGCACCAGCACCACCATCATTACCATCATAGCCATAACAACAACAACAACAACAACAACAGTGACACCTTCCTGCAGCAAATAGAAACTACCTTCTGAACAACAACAAAAAGAAAAACAACCCAGTAAAAAAAAAACAATAACAACAAAAACAATAATGATGATGATGATGATGATGATGATGATGATGATGATGATGACAACAACGTAGATAAAATTAGAAATGCGATTGTTTTCCGAACAGAAACAGAAGAGAGAGAAAATCGCAAAACAATAAACACGTACTTTAGCATATATATATACATATATATATATACATACATACACACACATACCTACATATATACATACCTATATACATACAGATACATAGATACATATATAGATACGTATACGCACACATATATACATACATGTACATAAATGTGTTAGTACATATATACGAATACCTGTATATATATACAGGTATTCGTATACATACATATATATATAATTACCTGCATACATACACCTTCCTACACACACACATACATACATGTCTGTATGTATGTATGTGGGTGTATATCTATGAAAGTATGTACGTTTGTACATTTGTATAAGAATCTTGTTTCTATTTTTAGAAAGTAATACATACACACACACATATATATATATATATAGACATATACATAACTTATATGCAAACTGCTAAACTTACAAATGTTTGTGTGCATGTATACACACACATATACATGTGTGTGTGTGTATGTATATATATATATAATCAAAATAAGCAACAGGATATCCAGAGGTGATGCAGTACGACCGTTTCAAGCGGCTCCATATAATTGAACAATGCAAGCATTACATCGATTTAAATGCAGGGCTATCCTCAGCTGCATAAATAAAAAGAATTAATTTAATCAGTCACACACAAGTGTATAATTTTACTTAAATCCTTTAAGAGAATATATAGATAGACAGATAAACATACATATCCATTTCTCTCTCTCTCTCTCACTCACTCTCTCTCTCTCTCTATCTCTCTCACTCTCTCTCTCTCTCTCTCTATCTCTCTCTCACTCTCTCTCTCTCTCACTCTCTCTATCTCTCTCACTCTCTCTCTCTCTCTCTCTCCATATATATATATATATATATATATATAAAACAAATAATAAATGAGTATATGCATATATACGTACAAGTATGTGCATACCTGCATCTACCTGTATATATAGGTGCATATCTGGGTACAGGACATTGCAAACAAAACGTAGACAAAAAAATAATAATAACCAGAGTACAGAAAACACACAGGCCACACAGAGAACATTTTCCTTCATCAGCTACCCCCATTCCAACACAGGCGTTTAGAAGAGTTGGGCAGGACGCATCGTTAAAATGGCTCTTCCCACGGACCAGAAATTAAATTTGTATACACAAATTAAATTTGTTCCATGGAGGAATGTAGTGGCGGACAGAAAACAAGACAGGAAAACAAACGGAAAAGGCTATACGGCCAGACGTGAAAAATTATGTGTATAATGAACGCTATATATATATATATATATATATATATATATATATATATATATATATGTATGTATATATATATATATATATATATATATATATTTCAAGGTTTTTAACTTTTAAATTCGTATATTTAAAAGAGATAGAAACTTCAAACTCGATATATCCAAGATCGATCTTGGCTATATCGAATTTGAAGTTTTATCTCTTTTAAATATACGAATTTAAAAGTTAAAAACCTTGAAATATAAATATAAACTGTGAGAACGACCCTTAAGGAATCTAATTAATGATCCCTTAAGGTAAGTTCTTATGCTATATTGGTAACGGATGCAACATCCTCTGGAAAATTATATATATATAAATACATGTGTGTGTGTGTGTGTGTGTCTGTGTGGGGTTTCTTTGTGCTTGTCCCGCTTGATAACCAGTGCTGGTTTGTTTATGTCCCCGTGACCTAGCGGCTCGGCAAAAAGTGGTCGATAGAATAAGTGGCTGAATTTAAGCAAATAATAAATACCTGGGTCGATTTGCTCGACTAAAATTCTTCAAGCCGGCTCTCCAGCATGGCCACAGTCTAATATATATATATAGGAGAATATACGAAAAAACAACAACAGACGAGGACAGGTGGTGTAAACAACAAAAGGATGTATTAGTATGACGCTCGGGAATACGGAAAGTCTTTGACGTTTCGAGCCTACGCTCTTCAACAGAAAGAAATAAGGAGAAAAACAAGGAGAAAAACACGGAGAAAAAAAATTGAATGGTGTTCAGTCAACGGTCAATCACACATAAACATATCTATATAAATACACACACTTGTAATAATAAGGAAAACGAAGAATTTGAACATTCAGACTTTATGCTTGGTTTATTCATAATAATTATCCGAAGCGAAGCATGAAGTCTGACTGTTCAAATTCTTCGTTTCCCTTATTATCAGTATTTTGGTTTTACACCCTAAGTAGCCAGGAAATAAACCGTAACATCGGATGGTAGTTTTTAGGAAATATACCTTAAAACGGACCATCAGAAGAAGCCGGCCTTGGCACTTTACATTGAGTAACACGTTATCTGCCTGGATATTTAAAATCCTTGGATCTTTTTTAAAACGGGGGCCACATTTTTCATTAACGAAACACTTTGAAACTTGGAACACTGGTAGAATGTGTCATATAAAATATCTTTTTCTCTTAGTCTTCTTAAAAAAAAAAGAAATCCATAAATTATTCCATGTTAAAGTTGTCGTATTTCTGTAATTTCAACCAATCACTGACGTCCATTCAGCCGATATACATTAAGCGCCGACTACATAAACAAACGATTCTGAAACAATTAACCCTAACCCTAACCCTAACTCTAACCCTAACTCTAACCCTAGGGTTAGGGTTAGGGTTAGGGTTAGGGTTAGGGTTAGAGTTAGGGTTAGGGTTAGGGTTAAAGCAAATTTAAAATGAAAAAAGCAAATAAAACGAAGAATCGTTTGTTTATGTAGTGGGCACTTAATGTATATCGACTGAATGGACGTCAGTGATTGGTTGAAATTATCGAAATAAGACAATTTTTTACATGAAATAAATTCGAATACAAAAATATTTTTCTGTTCTATAACACAAAATAGATAAGTATACGAAGTTTGAAAGTCTTTCGGTACCAAAAACACTACGTAAAACATTAATGAAAAATATGGCCCCCGTTTTAAAAAAGATCCAAATCCTTCCTTTATCTATATACAGGTGTGGAGGCGCAATGGCCCAGGGGTTAGGGCAGCGGACTCGCGGTTTCGATTCCTAGACCGAACGTCGTGAGTGCTAAAGCTCCACGAGGCTCCGACAGGGGATGGTGGCGAACCCTGCTGTACTCTTTCACCACAGCTTTCTCTCACTCTCACTTCCTGTTTCTGTTGTGCCTGTAATTCAAAGGGTCAGCCTTGTCACACTCTGTGTCACGCTGAATATCCCCCGAGAACTACGTTGTGGAGTGCTCAGCCACTTGGACGTTAATTTCACGAGCAGGCTGTTCCGTTGATCGGATCAACTGGAACCCTCGACGTCGTAAGCGACGGAGTGCCAACAACTATATACAGGGTGTCCACAAAGTCTGGGTACATGGGATTAACACATACTTTAAGGAATTATTATTTCTTATATTTTAATTGTTTATGGTATGATTTTATTTACTCCATGTACCGAGACTTTGTGGGCACCCTGTATATATAAAAATATACATATTGGGTTGGTGCATAATTATTGCGGCTTTTTTTTAAAACAAATTTTATTCAACAAAAACAATAATAATATTTAACGAAAACATCTTTAAATGACGGGCTGACCGCCTGCCAAGCAAATGGGAAGCAGTAATTGAAGTAGATGGTGAATATACTCCGGAATAATCATTTAAAGATGTTTTTTTTTTTGTTACATGTTGTTATTGTTTCTGTTGAATAAAGTTTGTTGAAAAAAGCTGCATTATGCACCAACCCAATATACATACATACATATATATATATATATATATATATATATATATATATATATATATATATATATATATATATATATATATATATATATGTATGTTGTTGTACTTGGGGATGGTCATATTGCCAGTTTAGCCAATAAAAACACACGCACTGTATATTTGGTGTTAATTTGCTTCAGCTTTATATTACATTAATCTTAATCTTATTTCGGCCAGAGTTCTTTCGTCACACTTCTGTGACCTCATCAGTGGTCCTTTGTTTCCTTCCTTCTTATGTGTGTCTCACCTTGCTAAATATATATATATATATATATATATATATATATATATATATACAGACATTTATTATTAAGTGTACGAGATAGTAACAGCGTTGCTAGAAATAAGAGTCGAATAACACTCAAATAAGCCACATCTTGGGCCCTTAATTATAAATTTATAAAGTTACCATTTTGGTTTTTAGGCTTGCTAGCCACTTATATTATTATTATTATTATTATTATTATTATTATTATTATTATCATTATTATTTATTAATATTAATATCTTTATTTATATGTGTGTTTGTGTGTGTGTGTGTATATATATATATATACATACGTTTATAAGATATGTATATATGTGAGTGAACGTTAGGATACGACAACTACATAGACACCCCTCGGGTGAATTCTTCCCGTCATTCGAAAGCTACAGTCTTGTCCCATACACTGTGTCACGCTGATCCTGTCTGAGAATCACGTTAAGGGTACACGGGTCCGTGGAAGAGACTGCTACTTAGACGTTTAATTCAGTAAGTAGGTGATTCGGTTGATCGAACAGCCTAATCGTTATTGTCGAGATCGATTGGAGAAGCAGCCAACCGTACGCGCGTGCGTGGTAGGTATATACGTATGCGTGTGTACATACATACACATACCTATATGTACTAGTTTCTAAGTATGACTGTATATATATATATATATATATATATATATACAGTCATATATATATATATATATATATATATATATATATATATATATATATATATATATATATATATATATACGTACATGCACACACACAGGACAAGTTTTAAGCATCGTTTTACGCTTATTCTAACTTGTAATGGTTTATATTTTTCGTTAATTGACATTTTTATGTTTCAGGTTCCATATGTGACTGTTTAATCATGCCATGCACAAAAGAAGCCTTGGAACTGTCTGAATTTCAAAGAGGCTGTATTGTGGGTCATTCTGAAGGTGGTCATAGCGTAAAATCGCAGAAAACCTCAGGATCCCGCTTTCTACAGTTAATAGAGTGATTGTGCAATTCACAAGAGAGGGGAAGGACTCCACATCACCTCGCCCGGATCAACCAGGACCCTCTGACAGGACCCTTCTCTTTGCTTAGAGAAATGCAGAGGTTGATCCTCGTTGCAAGGCCTCTGACATAACAGAACAAGTTGATGTCAGTCTCAGGACAATTGTCAGGTGTCTCCACAAATTTGGTTATTATGGCAGAGCAGAAAGAAGGAAGCCGCTTCTTCGACCAGCCAATATCAAGCGGAGAAGAGATTGGGCCAGTGAGATGGTGAAGAGATCACTAGCATTTTGGAACACTGTCATATTCTCTGATGAGTCCAGATTTACTGTATTTCCCGATAGTGGTCGAGTCTGGATCGAGAGACCCTGTGATCAGGAATCTGATGTGAAAAGACTGCAGCCAACAATGAAACACAGCAGCTATTCTGTGATGATCTGGGGAGCAATTTAGGGCAATGGTTGATCAGAGCTGGTGGAGTGTGAGGGAAACATAAACTCAAATATATGTCCATATTGCAGAAGGGACTCCTTCCAATCATCTCCAGTGATGAAATGATTAAAGAAGACTCTTTAATTATGGAAGATTGGACTTCTTGTCACACGGCTAAAATGACCCAGAATTTGTTGGATGAGAATGGCATTAAAAAGCTTCCATGGCCAAGCTAGTCACCAGATGTGAACCCTATTGAACACCCCTGGGACATAATGGACGGGACACTTCATAAAAAGAACAAGAAAGCATCTTCTAAGCCAGATCTTTTGAGATTACTGCATGAAACTTGGCAAGAAATTCCTCAAGAGAATATTCTTCATCTGATCAGTAACAGGCCTAATAGCCTGAAAAGTTCAAAGGGAGAGTCGCTGAAGAGGTGACAGGATGTGTTACGAAAGATTTGAAACAAAGGTCACTAAAATAAGAATGTATTTTAAACTCATATCTCTTATATTACGCGAAATATTCCATTAGTTCTAATATACATAATGGTATTCTACATTCATGAGTTTCGTGTTTCAGTAACAACGCCATTATGCATGAAATCCAAGGTGCCAATTTTGAAAAATGTGATTGGGTGGGCTGTCGCTCCTATCCCTCTCTTATTATCTACGTCACTGACACACACACACACACACACTATACGCTTGCCAGGTCCTAAAGTGAAAGGGAGTGAGCGCATCAAAAAAGGGGTTGGGATTTTTCTGCTTGGCTGTCCGTTTTCGGTTTCTTCAATCTCTGTTTCAATTGATTTTATATCTGTTGTAACGATGTAGTTTAATATGGTAATCACTGACATGAAATTCATTTTCGCCATAAATCAATAAATAAAGAGTTAATAGCTTTTAAAGCTTGCAAATTTTTGGTAATTTTAGCCAATCGAAAGCCACAGACATATAGGTGCCTGTTTCCATAGTAACAAGCCACGCTGTTACTAAGCCGTTTACCACGTGGTCATTTTCCGTTTATTAAATGCTTAAAACACATGAGGTGGTCATTTGTTTACTAAATGACAGCTCCCAAATCCTGTTTTCTGACTGGGTAAAAATGATGAAACTTTAAACTTTAAGAAATTTTTCCGTTAAGAAAACAAGTGTTGTCCGTCAAACCAAAAAGATCCATGAAATATGTCATAATTACGAGGGAATAAGGAAATAATTTACAGGGAATAACATTCTTTTCACCGGCAAAAATTATTGTTTACAAAAACTGCAGTAACTGTATTCAGCTGAATAGACGTCAGTGATTGGTTGAAATTACAGAAATACGATAACTTTAACATGAAATAACTTGCGATGTACAATTTTTTGTTAAGAAGGCTAAGAGAAAAAGTTGTTTTATATGACACATTCTACCAGTGTCCCAAGTTTGAAAGTGTTTCGTTAAGAAAACAAGTGTTGCCCGTCAAACCAAAAAGATCCTTTTTCTGGAAAAAAGTGAATCAGCCTCCGAGATTCAACGTGGAAAATTACATCAAAACACCAAATTTTAAAATTTTCACTAAACTTCAAAATTTACACAGGTGCAACCAAACAGATAAGATCCAGGGGCTGTAACACATACGAAACAGTTTTGAACTCATTTTCTCTTATATTACGCCAAATATTTCATTAGTCGCAATATTACTTACCGTAAATCCTCGAGTATAGTCCGCCCTTGAGTATAATACGCAGGGGATTTTTAGGGGGTTGTACCTCTGAAAAACCTAAACCTTGTATATAATAGACCTCCTTGAGTCAATGAGGTCTATATAACGTCCTTGCTTTGTAAACATATATACGGTAACGCCCTTTATTATTATTGTATATATAACATAATGCAAACGTGTAGCTTTTTTGTTCATTTTGTTTGCAGAAAATAAAGAAATAACAGTGAAAAATAAATATTAAGTGAATTGCCTTTACATATTTATCACTATCAGTTACAAGCCCGACATCACAAAATGCGTCTGAATAAACATTGCCGGACAGCAAATAGAGACTCGGACATTGCTTAGAAAATATTTTTCATTTTTAACCTCGTATATAGTACGCACTAGGGATTTTGACCTTTAAATTTTGGGGAAAAAATGCGGATTATACTTGAGGATTTACGGTAATTGTATTCTACATTAATTAGCTTCATGTTTCAGTAACAATGTTATTATGCATGAAACTTACATCTACTGATATATGTTGTTGTTGTTGGCACTCCGTCGCTTACGACGTCGAGGGTTCCAGTCGATCCGATCAACGGAACAGCCTGCTCGTGAAATTAACGTGCAAGTGGCTGAGCACTCCACAGACACGTGTACCCTTAACGTAGTTCTCAGGGAGACTCAGCGTGACACAGTGTGACAAGGCTGACCCTTTGAATTACAGGCACAACAGAAAACAGGAAGTAAGAGTGAGAGAAAGTTGTGGTGGAAGAGTACAGCACGGTTCGCCACCGTCCCCTGCCGGAGCTT
>NC_142957.1:6792667-6805167 GCF_046866305.1 Octopus bimaculoides | reverse complement strand
AGCAGACATTTTTCTCTCCGTTTTACATTCTTGTTTACACTGAAATACTTAATTGCGTTCGCACAGACATGCATATATATACATATATATACATATATATATACATATATATATGTATGTATGTGTGTGTGTGTGTGTGTGTGTGTGTGTGTACACAGACACAAATATGTACACATGCGAGCGTATGCGTGTCTGTAATCCCCCTTATGATTTTACACCGCCGTCTACACTATTATGGGTTGGACGGTTTGACACGATCGAACAAGACGGTAGACGCCATTTTGTTCCAGTGTCTCATATATTCATACACCCACCCGCCAGCCACACCCGCAAACTCACTCACAAATCTCATCCATAGATATACGAATATGGGTATTCTTCTTTTATTCTTCTATTTGTTTCAGTTATTTGACTACGGCCATACTGGAGCACCGCCTTTAGTCGAACAAATCGATCCCAGGACTTATTCTTTGTAAGCCTAGTGCTTATTCTATCGTTTCTATTTAGTTGAAGTGCTAAGTTACGGGGACGTAAACACACTAACATCGGTTGTGAAGCGATGGTGGTGGAACAAACACAGACACAAATATATGCTTGCATTCATAAACGCCTAGTTTAGAATAGAGGCAGCTGATGAAGGAAAAGCTCCATAAGTAGCTTGTCTGTTTTCCTATCTGTTCATTCTGTTGTCCGTAAAAAAAAGTCCGTTTTTTGTGCTTTGTTTATGTTCCCGTTCCTTTTTTTGTCCACGTCTTTTGACGTCCTGTACCCGGATATGCATCTACATATACATGTAGATGTAGGTATATACATATATGTATGTATACATGCATATGCTCAGATATCATTTGTATTTTATATATATATATATATATATATATATATATATACGACAAGATTCTTTCAGTTTCCGTCTACCAAATCCACTCACAAAGCTTTGATCGGCCCGAGGCTATAGCAGAAGACACTAGCTGAATGTGGCATGCAGTCGAATTGAACCCGGAACCTTGTTGGGAAGCAAGATTTTTACCACACAGCTACACCTGCAATGTCCCATATCTATCTATCTATCTATCTATCTATCTATCTATTTCTATCTATCTATCTATCTATCTATCTATCTATCTATGCATAGATGTGTGTTTATATATTTTTGTATATTTCATGTACGTATATATATGCATATATATAAATATCGATATACACGTATAGATGCGTATATATGAGTGTATATACGTATACACCTATATATCCCGTGTTAGTTTATATCCGTCAATTATATCACACTATAAGAATGTCCCACACGCTCACGTTTACATTCGTCTCCATACCTACCTACACACATATATACATACTCACATAGATCGATATATATACGCATACATGCTCACACATACGTACATACACACATATATACATCGTTGTTCGCAAAAAAGTTTGTTTTCCATGTTTTGTATTTCATGTTCTTGTTTTTCGTGTTGTTTACATTATTTGGCGTCCCATTACCCATATATGCATGTGTATATACATATATATGTAAGAATGTACATGTATGTATGTATGTGTGTGTATATATATATATATATATATATATATATATATATATATATATATATATATATATATACACACATACATATGTATATGTATAGGTATATGTATATGCAGTTGTGGCTGTGTGGTAAATAGCTTGCTTAACAACCACATGGTTTCAGGTTCAGTTCCACTGCGTGGCACCTTGGGCAAGTGTCTTCTACTATAGCGTCGGGCCGATCAAAGCCTTGTGAGCGGATTTGGTAGACGGAAACTGAAAGAAGCCTATCGTATATATGTATATATATGTGTGTGTGTGTGTGTGTTTGTATATGTTTGTGCGTCTGTGTTTGTCCCCCCAACATCGCTTGACAACCGATGGTGGTGTGTTTACGTCCCCGTAACTTAGCGGTTCGACTAAGATGTGATTTTCTCTATCCGTATTTTTGTTATATATATATATATATATATATATATATATATAAATAAACAAAGTAAAGTTGTAAGATACCGCACAAGTGGAAATATATATGAAAGAAGGTTTGAAAATGCAATTTTAAAGATGTTTATTCAGGACTGTAGAAGTGAATAAACATCTTTAAAATTGCATTTTCAAATATATATATATACCATAGCGTTCAAGACATACACACTTTACGTCTGACTGTACAGCTTTTTTGTTTGTTTATTTCACCGTTTCGTTTTCCTATCTTGTTTTCCGTCCGCCACTACCCTCCACGAAAACAATTTAATCTGTGTTCGTGGGAAGAACCATTTTAACGATGCGTACTGCCTTAATTCTTCGAAACGCCGGAGTTTTAATGGTGGCAGCTGATGAAGGGGATGTTTCTATGTGGCCTGCTTGTTTGTTGCACCTTGTTTACCATTTTGTCCTTGTTCTTTTGCCACGTCATGTACCCAGTTATGTATCTATATGTACATGTAGATGAACGTATATACATACATGTACATATATATGCATATACTCATATATTGTATATATATATATATATATATATATATATATACACATATATTTCGTTTATGGATTTGCTTCGCAAGATTCTTTATGTGAGTTCGTGCGTTGAAGCTTATACTGTTGCATCTGGGGAGAGTCGTTCTCTTTTAGAGCCTTTTGACTCAAAGCTATTGAAAAGGTTGCAAGAAGCAACGAAAATTTTGGAAAAATAAATAAGTAAATGGATGGAAACTTTACCGGTGAGTGTTTTAAATAATAAGGCACAAAAAGAGAATGACTCTTCCCAGATACAACAGCATCTATATATATACACATACATATATACGTGCATACATACATGTGTGTGTGTGTGTGTGTGTGTATATATATATGATGATTGCTTCATTTAGACCAGTGTTTAGCAAACATTTTTTCCGGTGCCCCACTTTTTAAAAAATCTGGTGCCCATCAACATTCGTTTTTAACATAGAGACATGATCTTCAATTCAATTACCAACTGCTTTTATAAACACTTGACACTGGACAATAAGATACTGAAACAGAAAGAAACGCCTTACAATTGCAGGTACCTCACTCGGTATGCTGATTGGTCGTACCTAAATCGATTCCCATGGTTTAAGTATAAATATTGCATCGTAATATATAGATATTTTTTTTCATTTCAATGTTCAAAGATGGGCTTAGGGTCAACAACTGTGCGCTCAAGTCACTCGCAAAAATTTTCACAACGCATGCCCCACTCCAATTTTCCCACGCCCCACATTGGGAAACACTGATCTAGGCAGATGATAGCCGTCCCATAAAGGCACACAGCACAACCCTTCCGTTGATGAGCCCTCAGATGACTTTTAAGACCAGCTGCTGACTGACAAGGTTTATACATATATTTACATACACATATAGACAAAAATAAATACATATATATATATTCATACATAATATATACATACACATATAAACATGACTTGACAGGGTTTCCGGAAGTTTTATTGTCCTCTATTGCGTTTTTGTTCCATTTTTTTATATTTACATATACATATAGCGGCGTACGTACACCTTTGCTCACCTTGCACACATACACACATACAGGCATGACTGTGTGGTAAGTAGCTTGTTTACCAACCACATTGTTCCTGGTTTAGTCCCACTGCGTGGCACCTTGACCAAGTGTCTTCTACTTTAGCCTCGTATCGATCAAAGCCTTGTGAGTGGATTTGGTAGACGGAAACTGAAAGAAGCCCATTGTATATATGTGTGTGTGTGTGTGTGTGTGTGTGTGTGTATGTATGTATTTGTGTGTTTGTGTTCGTCCTCTCCACCATCGCTTGACAACCGATGTTGGTGTGTTTATGCCCCCCCCGTAACTTAGCAGTTCGGCAAAACAGGCTGATAGAATAAGCTTCAAATGAGTAAAACAAAAGAATTTTATATATATATATATATATATATATATATATATATATATATATATATATATATATGCATACACTTGTATATATATTCTCATAATTGTTTAAAATAGCTAAATAGACATTACATTTTTATTCTCACATTTGCCTTTATATTTCCTCTACTTATCCCTTTCCAAAATAACTTCTTGTATTGATCTCTACTATTTCCTTATATTTAACTCTCTCGTATCGTCTCTGATGATGGGATATCCTTAACCTCCAAGAAACAGCTGCAAAAATACGTTTCTCTTTATATGTGTCCTAGAAATTCCACACACATATCGAGTTAGAAAACAAAGAGATCTAATGGATACAAATTAATTTATTAATTAATTTGTATCCATTAGATCTCTCTCTCTCTCTCTCTCTCTCTCTTCTAACTCGATAAAAATGTCTGATATCTTACGACATTCTATATAATATATTCATTGAAGAATTAACTCCCCAAAATTTAATACATTAAACCAGCGTATCTTGGATAAATATCCCTATAAGTGGTTGGAATATCTTCATTGTGACTATATAATGTGTGTATGTGTGTGTGTGTGTGTGTATGTGTGTGTGTGTGTGTGTGTGCGTGCGTGCGTGCGTAGTTGAAATTTACAGAAAAACAAAAGACGAAGACAAGTGTATGAATAATAAACAGGTGTATTAATTTGGCGCTCGGGAAAGTGAGAAAGTCTTTTACATTTCGAGCCTACGCTCTTCAACAGAAAGGAATAAGAGAAAACAGAGAGAGAGAATATAAAAAAAAAAAACTTGTGGATTTAGCGGTCGTGTGTACCTATGTATAGTGTATGTGTGTATAAAACAATATGTGTGTGTGTTTGTGTTTGACCCCCTTCCATCATCACTTGAGACTGCTTACTCTCATTTATTCTGCAGGAGACACGTAAATGACCAAATTTCCCCCTACCCGTCCCCTCTCCCACGCATATAGTCACATACATATAAGCACACAAACGCCCTATATTTAACATACATACGCACATAACCACGCATCCATACACACACACATACGCACACACATAAACACACAAACACGCATACATACATTGATACATAGATACATACATACATCAATGGAACTATAAAAATCTGTAAAACTTTCCAGAAGTTTATCCTTTGAGTATATGAGCATGTCTAGAGATGCAAGTATATGCAGTATATGCAGAAGATATACGTAAAGCAAAACATACGAATCTGCATGCAAAAATACCCTGTTGTAGGTGTTGGAATTCCAATGAAGGAGCCTTGGGTCTAGGTTAGAAACCGGTTCTTTCTCGATTGGCAAGAAACCTTGAACCAAGACTGAATAATGTTATACATGCACGCATGAATGCATGCATGCACAAACACGCACACGCACAGAGACACATTTGAATGCATGGAGAATTAACTTCTTTCTGCCATAGTAAAGACAAGAGTGTGTATATTCATTTATCTATAAGTGTATGAATACATCTGTGTGTATGTGTGCGTGTGTGTGTGTATATATATATATATATATATATATATATATATATATATATATATATATATATATATATATATATATACACACATACATACATACATATACGTGCATCTATATATACACAAAAGTGTATGTATATATAAATGTGTTCGATGTGTATATACATATATATATATATATATATATATATATATATGTATGTATGTATATATATTTACTCTTTTACACATTTCAGTCATTTGACTGCGGCCATGCAGGAGTACCGCCTTTAGTCGAAGAGATCGACCCAAGGTCTTATACTTTGTAAGTCTAGTACTTTTACGATCGGTGTCTTTTGCCGAACCGCTATATTTTGGGGACGTAAACACACCAACAGCAGTTGTCAAGCGATAGTGAGGGGACAAACACAGACACAAAAGTACACATACATAAAAATATATATACATATTTATTTATTTTATTTATATATGGGTTTCAGCCAAGTGGCTGCGGTCATGCTGGAGCACCACCGTGACTTTCCGTCTTTATGCTGTGCTCTCTTCACGTTCCTTGCATGGCTCTTCTCCTCCACCTGATATGGTCCAATCAAGAGTTTTGATGGCACATCTGGTGTATAAGAGAATTTGACATCGCTGCCCTAAACTGCGTCTCATTTCGAGCCATTGGTTCGTCTGGTATCGTGGAGAGGAAAGCGTCGAGTTTTGTCATGAAGACCTCTATATCCATGTCTTGCAGGTCTCTCAAATGTTTTGGCAGGGCATTAAAGAGCTGAGGTCCTCTGAAACCGAGACTGTTGCAGTACCTCGTTCTTATGTGAGATGCAGTGGACGGCACCTTTGGTACCATGCAGTGGCGACCTGTGCGGGCATTCGTGTAGTACTTGATGCCAAAGTTTGGCACCAGTCCTTCCAGTATTTTCCATATGTATATTATTACATATCTCTCACGACGGGCTTCTTTCAGTTTCCACTTACCACATCCACTCACAAGGCTCTGGTCGATTGGAAGCTATAATAGAAGACATTTGCTCAAGGTGTCACTTAGTGAAATTGAACCACGAGATTGGCAAGAAGGCCTCTACCACAGAGCCTTCTTGGCACATACATATACAGATATCTATGTCTTGGGCCGTTCACCGTTCCAGTCGTTGAACAGGTGACCAAACACGGTTCATTAGCCGACTACAAAACCCAAGAATATGATTGGGTCTGTCTCAGAAATTGTAGTCTTCTGTTTGTACAGTGTGCTTGTTTATTGAACAGAGGGGTTCGTAAAACGAAACCTTGTAAAAGACAGTGATACTTGATATACGCACTCCGGACGTAAATATGCTTTCTCGCATATTAATATATAAACTACACCAATTCTTACTGTGTTTGTATGTATACGTATGTATATATGTGTGTTCGATGTGTATATACATACACACACACACACACACACACATATATATATATATGTATGTTTGTATGTATGTATATATGTATGCGCGTATGTGTGCATATATGTATATATGTATGCATGTATATACGTTCCTATATATGTATATTTGTATGTACGTATGTTTGTATGTATGTTTACGTGTATGTGTGCAGGTATGTATGTATGTATATATGTATGTGTATGTATGCATGTATGTATGTGTGTATATATATACGTTTGTATGTATGCATGTATATATGTATGCGTGTATGTGTGCATATATATATATATATATATATATATATATATATATATATATCATCATAAATATACAGGGATTAGCATTGAGTTGCTTCTCCAACATACTGAAAATTTAGAAATAGCAGTCAAAGAACTACTGATTCCAAACTACAAATTTTTCTCTAAAATGGATGGCGATATTTATGGCACACATAGAACAAAAAAAAACCGGAGGGAAAAGCGTAAACAAACCAAGCCTTTAGTTAATTGAATACGAATCGTTTCATGGTTAAGTGAATGGAAAATTTCACTATTCCAATCTTCAGCCTCAATATTCTGATAAATTTGAAAGTGTCTCTAAAAAAATTCACGGTAATTTTTGGCCATGCGACACCAAAAATCAACGATAAGAAAGGCACTTACGAATTCATCGGCTAGCGAGTTCAGGCATCTCACCCCAAAGAAATGATAAATAGTTTTACCGATAAAGGTTTTTTCATACTGAACTACTTGGCAGAGTTGTTAGTTATTAATTCTATTATTAATTGACGATTCTCTGCCCTTATTCTTGTATATATATATATATATATATATATATATGCGTACTGGATGTATATTTAAGTATTCATGTATACATGTAAGTTTGTATTATGTATATATGCATGTTTATAAATTTGTATTTCCACGAGCCTATGTGTGTGTATGTTTATATGTATGCATATGTATGCATGTATGAATGTATGTACTTACATATGTATGTATATATGTGTATGTTTGTATGTATGTATATATGTATGCGTGTATGTGTGCTTATATGTATATATGTATGCATGTATATACGTTCCTATATATGTATATTTGTATGTATGTATACGTGTACGTGTGCAGGTATGGATGTATATATATGTATATTTGTATGCGTGTATGTATGCATGTATGTGTGTATATATATATGTTTGTATATATGTATATATGTATGCGTGTATGTGTGCATATATGTATATATGTATATATGTATGCATGTATATACGTTCCTATATATATGTTTGTATGTATGTATGTATATATGTATGCGTGTATGTGTGCATATATATATATATATATATATATATATGTATGCATGTTTATACTTTCCTATATATGTATATTTGTATGTACGTATGTTTGTATGTATGTATACGTGTATGTGGGCAGGTATGTATGTATATATATGTATATATGTATGCGTGTATGTGTGCATATATTCATGTATGTATGTGTGTATTGTGTATATATATGTATGTTTGTATGTATGTTTGTATGTATGTGTATATGTATGCGTGTATGTGTGCATATATGTATATACGTTCCTATATATGTATATTTGTGTGTACGTATGTTTGTATGTATGTATGTATGTATGTACGTATGTGCGTTTGTATCTACCCATCAATCCACATATCTACTTTCATTTATTTAAATCCATTCGTTTTCTGTCCCTCGCCATCTTTCCATCTATCTCAATTTCACATACACACACGCTCACACACATATGCACGTGAATACACACATACACACACACACACATATATATATATATATATATATATATATATATATATATATATATAACGTGAGAGAGTTAGGGGTTGGGGGTTCAACCCACTAAGGGATAGTATCTATCCAGTATACTGCTGGGAGGGTACCCAATTATTGCTACACTAGTGCTATACTAAGTGCAATCAATGGGAGCGGGTAAAAGTGGAGGTTTTACCCCAAATTTGTATAACAATTAGAAAATGGAGGATAATATGCTGAACCCAACTACTTGCAGACAATGTATATTTTTGCATGTCCCACATGCTATACCTTCATTTTTCATTTATGTATTCTTTATTATTATTTCTTTTTTCCCTGCTGTACCCTCATTTTTATTTTGATTTTGATTTTAATTCTATTTTTTATTTTTATTTCTATCTTATTTTTGCTGTTGTTTTCCTTCTGGTCTCTACCACACCTCTGTTTTACCTCTTGCTCTACATTTGTATGAAAACCTTTGTGAATCTCTGAAGAGGCCTAGCGGTTCGGGCATGTAACCCCATTTCAAAATGTCATCCGATAATCACTCCGGCAAGAAATATACGGATAGAATGGGGCTTGCTAAAACTAGGCCGAAACAGCTATGTATATATATATATAGATGTACATGTAATATGTACACATATATACATATATACATGCATACAGATATCTATACATATATACACCCATCACACACACATACACATGCACACAAACACACACATTAGTCATTTGTTTTCTTATCCAAAACTACGTCAAAAGTACTGAATGGATCTTTATGAAATTTGGAAATTATATTCTTTGCATAACGGCCATAACTCCCATGAAAATTCATATATTTTTGATGTTGATGAAATTTTAACCCGAACATAACAGATGAGCATTATTTAGAAAATGATGTCACACGTTATCGAGGCTACCATTCTTTCTGGATGTGCAAAAGGGGATGACGTCTTTATTCCAAGAATTCCTCTTACTCCATCAGGAGCAGACATTCCTTTTACATTCAGAAGACTACAATTCCCCCTTCGTGTGACTTTTGCCATGTCCATAAACAAATATCAGGGTCAAACACTGTCTGTAGCTGGTCTTCTCTTGGAAGAGCCCTGCTTCTCACATGGACAACTGTATGTTGGCTGCTCAAGAGTGGGCAGCAACAAAAAACCTATTTGTATATGCTCCACAAGGGAAAACAAGGAACATAGTTTACAATGAGGTGTTATAATCACAACAGCAAGAAAGTATGTACATGATCACCTTCTTTTACGAAACTTCATTGACTTTCATATATTTATACTGATATACATATATATACGTGTGTTTCGGTGCGTGTGTGTATATACATCTCTATATATAAAGATGATGCGTAGTCTAGACGGCGTTTTTAGATTTCATTATTCTCTTTAACCCGGGCAACGCCGGGTATTTCTGCTAGTGTAATATAAAGCTGAAGCAAATTAACACCAAATATACAGTGCGTGTGTTTTTATTGGCTAAACTGGCAATATGACCGTCCCCAAGTACAACAACAGGTATATATATCTGTATAACATTCTTACAAATTCGTTAGTACACATACTCATACACAGATGGAGCCACATCATCACGCACACCCAACGCTCCCCACTCTCTCTCTCTCTCTCTCTCTCTCTCTCTCTCTCTCTCTCTCTCTCTCTCTCTCTCTTTGTAGTACAAATGCACACACATGCGTGTTCAATGCACATATATACTCACACATCCATGTATACCCGAAAGAAAGGAAAGGTATAACAGATAAAAGAATAAATTTGTATAAACTACATCAAAAATCTTATATAACCGCCATTGCACAATATACGTATACGCATGCGCAAACATCAAAATCTTCTAGCGGAATCCACACATGACAGCATAGGACATATATATACTGTACTCCAAGATACACTATATCTTATAAAAGACAGGATGGTCACAACTGGAACGTCTTTGATCTTGGGTCAACTGGATCAGGATTGCCTTGGGGGTGAGACTACACAATAACAACAAGAAGAGGCACATAAGATTATGTTGTCCTAGATACACTATGTCTGAATAAAAGACAGGATGGTCACAGAGACGTTCCAACTGTGACCATTCCGTCTTTTCTTGAGACATGGTGTACCTAGGAGTACATCATCTCACATGTCCTTCCTTGTCGTAGTAATTCAGTCCAACTTCAGTCCTGATCCAACTAAACCTATTACCAGTAATCTTCCACCTGTGGCCATCCTGTCTTTTATTCAAACATAGTGTATCTAGGACTGCATTGTCTAATGTGTTTTTGCCATGTAGATTTTCAGCGCCAGGTCAGTCCTGATCCAACTGTGACCATCCCATCTTTTATGCAGATATAGTGGAGGCGCAATGGCCCAGTGGTTAGGGCAGCGGACTCGCGGTCATAGGATCGCGGTTTCGATTCCCAGACCGGGCGTTGTGAGTGTTTATTGAGCGAAAACACTTAAAGCTCCACGAGGCTCCGGCAGGGGATGGTGGCGAACCCTGCTGTACTCTTTCACCACAACTTTCTCTCACTCTTACTTCCTGTTTCTGTTGTGCCTGTAATTCAAAGGGTCAACCTTGTCACACACTGTGTCACGCTGAATATCCCCGAGAACTACGTTAAGGGTACACGTGTCTGTGGAGTGCTCAGCCACTTGCACGTTAATTTCACGAGCAGGTTGTTCCATTGATCGGATCAACTGGAACCCTCATCGTCATAAGCGACAGAGTGCCAACAACAACAACAATGAATCTAGGATTACATTGTCTATGCCCTACCTTGTAATTGTGGTTCAGCCCGAGGTCAGACCTGACGAAAGAAACAAACAAACAGAGAAACAAGACATCAGTTGTCCCCTGTTTTATCTACTCCACGTTTCAAAGGTAGGGACAAGAGGCGACTTCGTTAAAACAGTCCTACCTGCAAAGCAAATTAAATAAAATTTGGGATTTTTTGCAGAGGATGAAAGTGGTAACAAAAACAGGACAGTGGGAACAAAACAGTAAAAACAAACGGTGGGGGTTGTTAAGCCAAGACGATGTGAAGTGGTGAATGCTGGAAAAATGAACTTTGAGAAGAGAAAGGCTCCTTTCAGTTTCTATCTACCAGATCTGCGGATCTTTCTGATTTGACGGGCAACCACGTCAGTGATTGGTTGAAATTACCGAAATACGACAATTTTTTACATGAAATAACTTCGAATACAAAAATTTTTATCTGTTCTATAACACAAAATATACAAGTATACGAAGTTTGAAAGTGTTACACTACATAAAACATTAATGAAAAGCGTTGCCCGTCGAATCAGAAAGATCCAGATCTGCTCACAAGGAATTGGTCAACCTAGGGAGATAGTAGAAGACACATGCCCGAGTTGTGGTGCATTGAGGCGAGCTTGTTAACCACACAGCCATGCCTCTGCCGACGAACTCTTATTTATAAATGCGTTTGACTTTCAAAGCCTCCCTTCACACACACACACACACACACACACACATAAACACAGCACCGTACGATTATCGACAACAACAGCAAGCGTCAGGTAGAGTGTCACAGAGAAATAAAGAAGACGTAGTGTGTGTGTGTGTATGTGTGTGTGCGCCTCAGTGTGTGTGTGTGTGTGCTGGCTGCCGCTCTTAACGGTGTCATTAACGAGAATCAATTTAATTATGATAATGAATTCATTTCTTTAATGTAGTCAACATAAATAAGTGTGTGTGTGTGTGTGTGTGTGTGTATATGTATGTGTGTATGTATGTATGCATGTGTATGTGACTATGTGACTGACTGTCTACGCATATGTATATACATATATATAAT
>NC_142957.1:6782667-6787667 GCF_046866305.1 Octopus bimaculoides | reverse complement strand
CAGCCTGAGGCTGTAGTAGAAGGCATTTGCCTAAGGTGTCATGCAGTGGGACTGAACCCAGAACCCTGTGGTTGGTAAGCAAGCTTCTTACCACATAGTCATACATACATACACATGTATGCATGTGCATGCATGTGTGTGTGATTAAAGCTGATTAAGGCCTCACAAACTGCTACTGAGTTTGTGATGAGATTCAGCACGACACAGAACTACTAATATTTTGTAGATGAGTAGACTGCAGCAACATGAAACAAAGTGCCTTGCTCAAGAGCACAATGCACCACTGGGTATCAAACACATGACCATTGCATGGTTCTTGAAGCATGACCAGTAAACAAGTGGCGCCTTAGTCTGCTGGCTGTAGACAACTGACACTTTCCATCATACCTAGCAAAATAAGTTGTGAGTTTTCATCACATAATAATAATAATAATAATAATAATAATAATAATAATAATAATAATAATAATAATAATAATAATAATAATTATTATTATTATTATTATTATTACCTATGCCTTAGCGAAGGCAGAGATATTGTTTTCAGTCATGTTTTCTTTGTTTGGCTGTGGACAAGATATCTCAAGAACCGCTGGATGGATTTGGATGGAACTTTCAGGGATGTTTGGCCTTGTGACTGGCACAAACTGATTAAATCCCATTGCTCTGGATTAAAATAGCATAGTTTGTATATAATATATTACAGTTATGTTGAAACAGGTGATATGGGAAAGTGCAGCATTGACAACAAAACATTTGTGGAGTAAATGATGGGCTAATTCGACTAAGCAACATGCTATGCATCTGTTTGGAGCATTTCAGGCCCTAACCTGTGGGGTTTATGTGATTTTTGAATGCACCGAAAAGCTGTCAGTGGATATACTCACTTTTGCAGTAGTCGGCGCTGTGTTTAACACGACTCATCGTCGAATGCTGTTATAATAATCACAACATTCATGAATTTATTTATCTATTAATGTTTTTTTAATATTTTACCTGTGAATTTGCGTGTGTAAACTGGGAATGTATACAATGAGCTTCTCTGCCCTAGGAAAACACTCGGTGAGAAATGGAAGAAAATTTGAAGAAAGAAGAAAAACAACAACAATAATAATAACATCGAAAGATACCTTAGGAATGAGAACCCAGGTTCGAAATTTCCCCCAAGACACCTGATGAAGGCTGGAGGGTATATCAGCCAAAACGTTGTGTTAACAACAAACAAGATGAGGACAAATATCCATCGAATGTAAATAATATAAATAATTAACCATAAAGTCGAGCGCTCTGCGATACAAGAATTCCGCACTACAATGAATCTCTGTCATATGGACTGCTCTTCCAAAAACATTCCTAACCAACTATCCAGACTCTCTTGTTCTCAGCTTGAAAAATAGTGAAATAAATGAATCGGTCATGAAACCATGAGTAGCTGTAAAAGGTTAGGTTGTGAATTTCATTAGTCTTTTTTATTATTATTGCTCTATACTCATCGAACACTTTGTTTTGAAGAATACGTATATTGAGTTCTACATCAGGTTCTTGGTCTAGCAATGACTTAGTGAAATATCAAAACATATATATGCGCCCGCGCGCGCGTGTGTGTGTGTACATATGTATACGTAGGGCCGTGAGCTGAAAGAATCGTTAACATGCCGGGTAGAAGGATAAGTGGCATTTTGTCTGTCTTTATGTTCTGAGTAAGTCAGTCATGTACAGTGAGAGCGTAGGTTCAAGTCGAACGAGCATCCTTTTTAACAGGCGGTGCTCCAGCATAGCCGCAGTCAAATGACTGGAACAAGTAAAAGCATGAAAGAATAGGGAGAGAGATATGGAGATAGATAGATAGATAGATAGATAGACAGACAGATAAATAGATAGAGACAAACAGACAGGCAGACAGATAGAGAGAGAGAGAGAGAGAGAGAGATAGATAGAGAGAGATATAGACAGATAGATGGGGGTTTGTTCTTTCATTTCTATCTTGTTGCATAAGAATTGGTGGACGTGAAAGGATTTGTGAAGTTTTAGTTTAAAAGAAATTATTTTATCCTCTTGCTCTGTTTTATCTATCGAATTCTTATTTTCTTCTAAATTGTTTGCACTGGTGTGTATTTCCTTCGAGTAAACATACATCCATGTATTGAGTGCTACTTTCATTTGTTCACCTATACTATATATATATATACACACACACACACATATGTGTGTGTGTGCCTATGTGTGTGTATATGTGTTTGTGTGCGCGCATGAGTATATGTATATACAAGTATATATATATACAGGTGTACATGGGTATGTATTTGCGTGTGTCTGTTTACATTAATATATGCATATGCTTGTGTGTGTATGTGTGTGTGTGTGTTTGTGTATGCGTGATCCTGGATTTAGTGCTGGTTAGATATCCAGGCGTATGTTAATGTGTGTGTGTATGTATGTAGTTGTCGTTCTGCCTATGTGTGTCTAGATATTTATGCGTGTCTCCATGTGTGTGTGTGTGTGTATGTATGTATGTAAGTATATATATGCATGCACATATGTATGCGTATGTGTGTGTGTGTGCATGTGCATGCGTATGAAAGAAAGGACACGAGTCGAAATGGTGGTTTGCCGTGGAAGAAGAGTGAGAAAACTGTGAATATCCATGTGATACATATCAATTTGCATGCTATTCACGCCTAGCACATTATTATATTACACACGCTGTATGCATCAGTATATACACACCACATACACTTGCGTATATGTGTGTCTGAGTCTTCATACATACATACATACATACATGCTATATAAATAGATATATATATATATATGCTAATACATGCCGTATGCGTTCGTAACGAAATTGAATAATGAAGGAGGGGAAAAAAAAAAGAACAAAATAATAATCTAATGATAAATCAGTCGAGATAAGAAGGACAGTGAAAACGTGCTTAGATGAAGAGATCTAGCAATAAGATAAAGGTTTTAATTGAACGAGCAGACGACATGGTTGGGATTGTGGCGGGAAAACCGCACTGCCACGATGAAAGACTTTTGTTGTTTGTGTTGGTTAGTGTATGTTGCTTTATTTATTGTTGTTGTTATAGTTTTTGCTATTTTTATTTATTTATTACGTTTGTTTTCTTTGTATTTATTTCGTTTGTATTTCGTCTTGTTTTGTTTTGTTTTTGTTTCGACTTGACTCGCTCTTTGTAACGCTACGGGCGAAATCGTTTAACAGTTGAGATTGAAATCGGAGAGGATGTGAGAAACAGAGAAAGAGAGAGAGGGGAAGAGGGGAAGAAGGAGTGATAGAGAGAGAGAGAGGGGAAGAGAGGAAGAAGGAGTGATAGAGAGAGAGAGAGAGTGAAAGAAATAGAGAGGGGGAGAAAGAGAAAGACAGAAAAGGAGAGATAGAGGGACACTAAGAAGAGGGGGGGTGATAATGAGTTAGAGAGAAGGCCTATGTAGACAGACTAGGGTGTTGTGGTTTCAATTCTCAGACCAGTAGTGGTGGCGAGCTGGCAGAAACGTTAGCACGCCGGGCGAAATGCTTAACGGTATTTTGTCTGCCACTGCGTTCTGAGTTCAAATTCCGTCGAGGTCGACTTTGCCTTTCATCCTTTCGGGGTCGATAAATTAAGCACCAGTTACGTACTGGGGTCGATATAATCGACTTAATCCCTTTGTCTGTCCTTGTTTGTCCCCTCCATGTGTAGCCCCTTGTGGGCAGTAAAGAAATAGGTATTTCGTCTGCCGTTACGTTCTGAGTTCAAATTCCGCCGAGGTTGACTTTGCCTTTCATCCTTTCGGGGTCGACAAATTAAGTACCAGTCACGCACTGGGTTCGATGTAATCGACTTAATCCCTTTGTCTGTCCTTGTTTGTCCCCTCTGTATTTAGCCCCTTGTGGGCAATAAAGAAATAAGAAACGTTAGCGCGCACTGGGTTCGATGTAATCGACTTAATCCCTTTGTCTGTCCTTGTTTGTCCCCTCTGTATTTAGCCCCTTGTGGGCAATAAAGAAATAAGAAACATTAGCATGCCGGGCGAAATGCTTAGCGGTATTTCATCTATCTTCACGTTCTGAGTTCAAATTCCACACAGGTCGACTTTGCCTTTCGTCCTTTCGGGGTCGATAAATTAAGCACTAGTTACGTACTGGGCTCAATGTAATCGACTGGCTCCCCCACCCCGAAAAATTTTGGACCTTGTGCCTAGAGTAGAAAAGAAACAAAATGATGTGGCGCCATGTCCTGTGTGATATTTTTCGAAGCTGTGCTTTGGTGATTTATGCAAAGAGTCTCCGAACGGCATCTTCCAACTGATGAGTATCCTGGTATTATACCTGTGAAACTCTTTCCTTGATAATACTACCACAGAGCATGGGGGTATTACAAACAAGGACAGACAAAGGGATTAAGTTGAGTACTGGGGTCGATGTAATCGACTGGTCCTCCCCACCCCAAAAAAAAATTTCGGGCCTTGTGCCTATAGCAGAAAAGAATTCTCAGACCAGCAGTGCAATATATTTCTAAGCAGAGCACTTCACTTTGCGCTGCTTCAATGCAGCCAGCTGTAAATGGGGTGAGGGTAACCTTGCGATGGGGGTGGCTATTCCGTTCGAGAGTGGGGAATGTTAACCCCTGCCTGCCTACCTGCCAGTGGGGTGGCATCATTCTGAAGCTGCAACAGTGCGAGAAAAACTGTCAGTCCTTCAGTTCCAATGACAATTGTTCCAGTTGATCCGATCTACAGAACATGCTGAGTACTCCACAGACACACATACGAGTCAAATGGTGATTACTAAGGTTTGGCAGCTCGGAAAACTCTCTCTGATCATTCTGATAAGAAAAGAACTGTTGAAATTGTTGGTGAGATCCAAGCCATAATTAACAACGATCCCTCCAAGTGAAACAGGTCCAACGCCAGGGACATGGGAGTGCCTGAGTTTCTTATCAGGCAGGTAGTGTATGAGGATATTTGATATTCCCCATACAAGATAAGAAAGGGCTAAT
>NC_142957.1:6770167-6775167 GCF_046866305.1 Octopus bimaculoides | reverse complement strand
TGATCCGATCAACGGAACAGCCTGCTGCTCGTGAAATTAACGTGCAAGTGGCTGAGCACTCCACAGACACGTGTACCCTTAACGTAGTTCTCGGGGGAAGATTCAGCGTGACACAGAGTGTGACAAGGCTGACCCCTTTGAATTACAGGCACAACAGAAACAGGAAGTAAGAGTGAGAGAAAGTTGTGGTGAAAGAGTACAGCAGGGTTCCCCACCATCCCCTGCCGGAGCCTCGTGGAGATTTAGGTGTTTTCGCTCAATAAACACTCACAACGCCCGGTCTGGGAATCGAAACCGCAATCCTATGACTGCGAGTCCGCTGCCCTAACCACTGGGCCATTGCACCTCCACAATGCAACAGATACCATGAGTGAAACCCTCACATTGGGTCCTTGTGAAAATTCACTCTTGATTATATTGCTAGTGGGGTGATAAATCCCTACCACCTCCAGATCACTTGATTTCGACCTTCCTTGGTCTTGTCAATGATGGGTGCTTGACTGCTAGAAGTAGTAGTGATGCATCTCTTTGCCGGCGATATATAGAAAATCAGTGCTAAAGCAGGCGCTGGTGTTGTGACTAGCCATTGAGCTTGTTAAAAGATATTTATTATCAACAGAGGCAGTAATAATACCGAAAGGTAATATTTATTCCCACTTAAATGTGGATGTTCTGTTAGAACAAGCTATACTGAGGTAGATACCAATATCTCTGTCACTAATATGAGGTCTGTTCAATAGGTATCTGGACTGTTGCCATAGTAACGAAGCTAAAGCATGCAGAGTAAAGCCGCTTGGTAAGAACTGACGTTGGACTCTACTGTTTACAGCAGTGCTTGGAAGGAAGGTGTGTAGCATGTAACTGTCGCACTGACTATGACAGAAAGTTGTCATGGTGATACCTGCTCAGAGGTTTACGCAAAGTTGCCGAAAGTGTATGGAAAGGAGTGTATGAGCCGCACACAAATGTATGAGTGGTTCAGACGTTCCCAAGATGACCGAAAAAATGTCGATAGTAGCCCACAACCAGCAGATATGAGAAAAACATCGCAGATGTACATGCAACTGTGAGGGGGAAATTGTTGAATCACCATCCGTGAGTTATCAGAGGATGTGTAGAGTAGTTATGGATCAGTTAAGTTTATTATCACTGAAGATTTGGGTATGAGACACATGTCTGCCAAGTTTGTGCCAAAGCTGCTTTCAACTGACCAAAAAGACTCTCAGGTTTCAGTTGTACAAGTTCTTGATTATGTCGAGAACAATGAAAACTTTTTGAAAACTTTGCATAGGCCTCTGAGCAGCAATCATCAAGCTTTTGGCAAACTTTGATGCTTTGGGCAGCCTGAGACTACAGTAGAAGACACTTGCCCTAAGTGCCATGTAGTAGGACTGAACCTGGAATCATGTTGTTGGGAAGCAAGCTTCTTACCACACAGCCACACCTGAGAAAGGGAAATATTTGAGAGTGAAAGGAATAATGAGAGAGAGAGAGAGAGAGAAAGGGGTACTGAGAGAGAGAGAGAGAGAGAGAGAGAAAGGGGTATTGGGAGAGAGAGAGAGAGAAAGGGGTATTGGGAGAGAGAGAGAGAGAAAGGGGTATTGGGAGAGAGAGAGAGATAGCCCAGTAATATGATAAAGAGAGGGTGAAGCCAAGGGTAAGGTGAGTGAGAGACAAAAGAGGGGTAAGAGTGAGAGGAAGAGATTGGAAGGAGTACAAGAGAGAGAGAAAGAGAAAGAGTCAGATGTGTGTGTGAGGCTCTGGGGGAAAGTGAGGGTAGGAGGGAGAGAAAAAGGGAGAGAGAAAGAGAGAGAGAGCGAATTAGATGTGTTTGTATGTGGGGGAGTGAAGAAGTGAGGTTCAGAAAGAGAGAGGGAAAAAGAGAGACAGAAAGAGGGAATAACAGAAAGAGGGAATAAGATGTCTGGACTGATAGTGGCAGTAGTGGAGACATAAGGATCAGAAAATGGTGAGGAATAGAAGAAAGTAAGAGAGAGTGGGAGGCAAGGAACAGACAGGTGGTGGTGGGAGTAGGAGAAGAGAGAAAGGGAGGGAGAGAAAGAGGTGGCTGTAGAAGAGATAGAGTGGTGGAGAGAGAGGTAGGAGTAGGAGTGCGAGAGAGTAGGAGGCAAGGATCAAGAAGGTGGAGGTGAGAGTAGGAAAGAGAAAGAGACAGAGTGGGAGGCTAAGATCAAGAAGGTGGTGGTGGGAGTAGGAGAGAGAAAGAGACAGAGTGGGAGGCTAAGATCAAGAAGGTGGTGGTGGGAGTAGGAGAGAGAAAGAGACAGAGTGGGAGGCTAAGATCAAGAAGGTGGTGGTGGGAGTAGGAAAGAGAAAGAGACAGAGTGGGAGGCTAAGATCAAGAAGGTGGTGGTGGGAGTAGGAAAGAGAAAGAGACAGAGTGGGAGGCTAAGATCAAGAAGGTGGTGGTGGGAGTAGGAGAGAGAGAATGGGAGGCTAGAGAAGGTGGTGGTGGAAATGAGAGAGAGAGAGAGAGAGCGAGAAAGTGGGAGGCAAGGATCAAGAAAGGGTGGTTGTGGAAGTAAAGAGAGAGAGAGAGAGAGAGAGAGAGAGAGAGAGAGTGGGAGGAAAGGAGCAAGTAAGGTGGTGGCGGTGTAAAAGAATAAAAGCTTGTGAGGCAAGGAATGAAGAGGTGGTGGTGGGAGTGAAAGAAGAAGAGAGAGTGGGAGGCAAGGAAGGAAGAGGTGGTGGTGGGAGTGAAAGAGGAAGAGAGAGTGGGAGGCAAGGAACGAACAGGTGGTTGTGGGAGTGAAAGAGGAAGAGAGAGTGGGAGGCAAGGAAGGAACAGGTGGTGGTGGGAGTGAAAGAGGAAGAGAGAGTGGGAGGCAAGGACCGAACAGGTGGTTGTGGGAGTGAAAGAGGAAGAGAGAGTGGGAGGCAAGGAGCAAATAGGTGGTGGTGGTGGTGGGAGTATAAAAGAGTGATAAGAGTGGGAGGAAATGGGAAGAGGAGTCGTTGTGAGGTGAAAAGACTGGAAGAATCTTCTGGAGGTTGAGAGATGAGATGACTTCCGCTGTCACCTGAGTCGGTCTCCAATTCAACTTTTGCACATAATTTCTGGCGGAAGCAGGCAGATGCCAGTGCACACTGCATCATGCTGCATTGCTGTGTTAGCAGATACAGTAACAGTGTGGCTGATGCTAATGGAGGGGGCAGAGGTGGAGGTGATGATGATGATGATGATGATGATGATTATGGTGGTGGTGGTGTGTTGGTGATGGTGGTGGAGACAATGAGGATGATGATGATGATGATGATAATGTTGATAATGAAGATGATGATGGTTGTAGTGGTGGTGGTGGTGGTGGAGACAATGAGGATGATGATGATGATGATGATGATGATGATAATGAAGATGACGATGGCTGTAGTGGTGGTGGTGGTGGTGGAGACAATGAGGATGATGATGATGATGATGATGATAATGTTGATAATGAAGATGATGATGGTTGTAGTGGTGGTGGTGGTGGTGGAGACAATGAGGATGAAGATGATGATGATGATGATGATGATAATGAAGATGACGATGGCTGTAGTGGTGGTGGTGGTGGTGGAGACAATGAGGATGATGATGATGATGATGATGATGATAATGTTGATAATGAAGATGATGATGGTTGTAGTGGTGGTGGTGGTGGCAATTGTGGAGGTGATGATGATAATGATGACGATGACGGCAATGGTTCCAACTGTTCTTTCAGTTTATGACACGTATTTAGTCATGACTGCTTTTGATCTTCCATGAACAAGGAAGGCACAAATTTGGCTGCAACTCATTTTATTCGCAACTCCTCGCTCAAAATCCGTTGCCAAGAGCTCCAGGACACACGAGTCATATCGACAAGTTCATCAATTGCTCGGTGATGGTCCTCCAAGATCAGTTCATGAATTACTGTGATGATAGATTTTAAATTTTACTTTAAGGGTATATATATGTCTGGAATACTCAGCCACCTGTTATAATTCAGTTGATTTACTACACTCTCAGAGTGGTTGGCGTTAGGAAGGGCATCCAGCTGTAGAAGCTCTGCCAAGTCGGATTGGAGTCTGGTGTAGCCATCTGGTTTCACCAGTCCTCAGTCAAATCATCCAACCCATGCTAGCATGGAAAGCGGACGTTAAACGATGATTTCATTCATTTGGGAGGTCAATGGTTGTCCTGAGCAAGGTTGGTCTTCAGGTGACAAATGACCGTTCCTAAGGTGTAAAAAGAAACTCGTAAACTTGCAATTTGCTCATGACACAATGTCCTTGTAAACTATTAGAAGTATGACCACTCTTTTGGTCTCCGTTTTTCCCCAGCAGAAAACAGAATTTCATGGAAGCCTGTTGTTCCTTAGTTTCAGCCATCACGAAAATTCAAGAAACAGGGGAGAAGCACTGCAAAACAAAGACACCCCATGTAACTGTACAAGTTCGTTAGATGCTGCCGGTCGGCACTGATGCCTGAGGGTTGCATCAAGTGATTTCTAGTAGTGGGAGCCTGAACTACAGATGTTTCTGGGTACTTTTGAGTACCCCTCTTGTAAGTTTGTTGTGGAGGTGCAATGGGCCCAGTGGTTAGGGCAGCAGACTCGCGGTCATAGGATCGCAGTTTCGATTCCCAGACTGGGCGTTGTGAGTGTTTATTGAGTGAAAACACCTAAAGCTCCACGAGGCTCCGGCAGGGGATGGTGGCGAACCCTGCTGTACTCTTCCACCACAACTTTCTCTCACTCTTACTTCCTATTTCTGTTTTGCCTGTAATTCAAAGGGTCAGCCTTGTCACACTGTGTCAAGCTGAATATCCCCGAGAACTACGTGTCTGTGGAGTGCTCAGCCACTTGCACGTTAATTTCACGACGGAGTGCCAACAACAACAACAACAACAACCACTTAGTGGTAGTCGATAGTTTCTTGAAATGGACGGAAATTTGTAAGTGTAAAAAAAAATCAACTTCCTCAACTGTGATAAACTTTTAACACGAATTGTTTGCGAG
>NC_142957.1:6740167-6765167 GCF_046866305.1 Octopus bimaculoides | reverse complement strand
ACTGCTCTCCATGCATACATCAGTACACCATCACACATTGAGTACAGGGTTCACACCTTGATTTCATTTCGCACCAAACCTGATCCTATTTTCTTTTGTAGACCACAGTGTTCTTTTTTGTTTCCGGTATAAACTTGTCTTTTATCGTATTCCGTTTTATATCCTCCAGAGTCACTGGAAACTCTCGTACCATGTTCCACATCAGCAATCTTAGCTTTTGTTTTTGTACAACAACCCAGCTCTTCCAAAAAAAAACAAAAAACATCTAGAAATAATCTTTAAGTCTGGCTTCATTTGAACCTTTGACTAAGGCAACTATATTTCCACACAGAATACTTATGGGCTTATTCCATATATTATTGAATAGTTCCATCCACTCTGTGCCAAATAAATTAAGTGAATCTTTTAATACATATATCTTAGCCTTTTTCGTTTGACCTCGAAATGTTACATTACATTCACCAATAAAATATAACCAGTCCTCAGTCAAATCGTCCAACCCATGCTAGCATGGAAAGCGGGCGTTAAACAATGATGATGATGATGATGATGATATATATATATATATATATATATATATTTCTACACTCTCGGAGTGGTTGGCGTTAGGAAGGGCATCCAGCTGTAGAAACTTTGCCAAATCAGATTGGAGCCTGGTGTAGCCATCTGGTTCACTAGTCCTCAGTCAAATTGTCCAACCCATGCTAGCATGGAAAGCGGACGTTAAACGATGATGATGATGATGATGATATATACATATATACGAGGGGCTTCTTTCAGTTTTCGTGTACCGAATCCACTCACAAGGCTTTGGTCGGCCTGAGGCTATAGTAGAAGACACTTGCCCAAGGTGCCATGCAGTAGGACTGAACCCGGAACCATGTGGTTGGTAAGCAAGCTACTTACCACACAGCCACTCCTACACCTATATATCCTCTATTTCCACAATGAAAACACTCTGGTTTTTAAATGGACAATTTTTTCCTTGGGAGTATACCTCCATATGCAAAACATGGGTTTATTTCCTGATTTTTGTCATGTTTTTTCGAAAACATTTTATCTCTATTCTGATTATTTCGTGCTTGCTTTACTTGGAAATAATCTTTACGTTCAACTTCCTCCATGTCATGTCTTAATTTGACTATCCTTTCACATTCTTCTGACTCTTGCTGTAGGATTACATCCTGGTTTTGCTCCAGCTTTGCGAGAATTCTAATTCTGACTTCTGCATCTTTTTCAGCAGTAAGTCCCCGTGTAAAAATCAGGCATTTGAACACATCTCGTGTTAATTCGTTCAGCTTTAGCTTCTCACATTCCCTGTTTACTCTACCAGCATATGTGATAAAGTCTTCGTCGTTGTTTTTTCTCTATGTTCAGACACTTCCAACGTGTGTTGAACAATGAGCTTTTTTCACTGAAAATTTTACACAGCATATTGATTGTGCCATTAAAATTTATGTCAGAAAGTATTCGTGGGAGCACATAATTACTGTAATACTCATGTTCTGCTGCCGCCAGTTTTCTCAAGATTAAGCACGTTTCCATCTCGTCATCCCAATCTTTACATTCTGTCTCAAAGATTTGCTTATATCTTCTGTTGCATGCTTCGAAGGTAATTCCTTCATCAGGTTCATATTTGAACTCTGTTATGGAGTTTGCGACATAGTCTGGCGAGAAATACTTTTTCTGAATTTCCTGACGACTTCATTAATTGCTGTAATAGTAATTGTTGTTGTTGTATTTACAGCTGTTGTTTTTACAACTTGAGCAAACTGGCTAACATATTTTCCATAATTTTTCAAATTTTTTTCATAAAATTCGCACAACAAAACATTCTGAGTTTATTGACTCCTCTTCGAGTTTCTATTAACTCCACATGAATTGGTTTATCTTTGTGGTGTTTATTAATTCCTTGTGAGTTGTTTAAATCCTCGTCAAATTTATTAATTCCTTGTGAGATGTTTAAATCCTCGTTGCCACTGTTGTAATCCTTAGAATGTTGGATTGTTATAACGCCCGCTTCGGCAAACAGAATACTTACTAAAACCAGTAGAGACATGACTATCTCTGACTGCCTACTACGTACTCTGGTACTTCACGTACCTCTCTTTACTTATAGTGACTAAGTCATTCCATTTGTCACGTGGGAGGGGTGTACCATTATTACAAATTCCCAACAACATATATATAATATTAATACATATATAATACTATATGTATAGTATGATATAAAATAATATATATATACATAATATATATATATGTATATCTATCTATCTATCTATGAATGTGTGTGTGCATGTGTGTGTGTATGCGTATTCTTGTGTGTAGGTATATGCCTGTCTGTGTGTGTGCAGAGAGAGAGAGAGAGAGAGAGAGAGATTCAGTGCAGAGAGCAATTTAATGATTTTTGTTAATTATTTCTAGTTTTACAAGTGACGATCGGAAATTGTGATTGATATCGATCTGTAAATTTGGAAGTGGTGACGCTAGTGTGTAGGTTAACAGGGAAGAGGTGTGGCAGTTGAGGTAGAAGAGGTGGTGCAGGTAATAGGTGGGTGTCAGTGCTGGTGGTGGTGGTGGTGGTGGTGGCATTGGTAATAGGGATGCCAGGGTTTGGTGGCAGTAGTGGTGAAGCTGGTGGTAGTGATGACGACGATGATGATAAAGAAGATGAAGAAGGGAAGTGGAAATTGAAGAGGACGATGGTGATGATAAAAAAGACGAAGAAGGGAAGTGGAAATTGAAGAGGACGATGGTGATGATGAAGAGGAGACGGAGGAGGATGATGGCGATGATTATGATGATGATGAGGAGGAGGAGGAGGAGAATGAAGAGGATGATGAAAAGGAGACAGAGGGGCATGGTGATGATGATAATGATGAGGAGGAGATGGTGATGGTAATGATGGTGGTGGTGTTGGTGATGATGGTGATGGTTATGACAGAGATTGCTTAAAGTTGATGATGACAGTTGCTTGGCTGTTCTTGTTTAACCCCTAGACAGTCCTGATCCAGTAGACCGGTAATCAAAAGTGTTCCAGCTGTGACCATCCTGTCTTTTATTCAAACATAGTGTATCTCAGACTACATTATCTAATGTGTCCCCCTTGTTGTTATTATTGTTGTTGTATAGCCCCAGGTTAATTCTGATCCAGCAGTTCTATGATCAAAGATGTTCCAGCCAGGACCATCACGATTTTTCCCTTCACAAACATAGAATATCTTGTAAGTACGTTATCGACTGTGCTCTTGGTTGTCTTAAGCAGTAGGGTAAAGTTTATTGGTGATTTAGTTGCTACTTCTAGCAGGTCAGAAGACCACTTAATAATTTGCTTGTTGAATCAATTGTGTTGTTGTTGTTGGTGGCAGTGGTGGTGGTGGTGGTGAGGATGGTAGTGATGATGATGATGATGATGACGACGACGATGATGATGATGATGACAACGACGACGATGATGATGATGACAATGATAATGATGATGACGATGATGAGGACGACAACGATGACGATGATGATGATGGTTGTGATGATGATGATGGTTGTGACGATGATGATGATAATGACAACGACAACAATGATGATGATGACGATGATTATGATGATGATGATGATGACGATGATTATGATGATGATGATGATGACGATGATTATGATGATAATGACAACGATGACGATGATAATGAAAGTGATACTGCTGCTGCTGCTACTGATGACAACAACGATGAGGATGACGATGGTGGTGATAATGACGGTGGTGGTGGTGGTAGTGATGATGACGATGATGATGATGATGATGATAGTAATAATGATGGTGGTGATAACAGTTATGATGACGACACTGGCAACGACGGTAATAATGAAGACGATGACAATGGCGATGTGACGAATATGATGACGATGATGATGAAATAAATACAACTTAGTTGGAAAGCCTTATGGAAAAACTACAATATAGAGCCATTCCAAAAACCAAATCGCTGGATGGTTGTACTCACACCACGTTGAGGCCACTGTTGTTTCCCGTGATCAATCAGAGTCAAGCTATCACATAATTCAACTTTCTAGGACCTTCTAACGAGACCTATAAAAGGGTGGGTTCTCCCAGCAGCTTCAGGCGGTTGAGCAGTTACTGTAACAACTCCAGTTTCATTTTTCATTCACCACCTGTGCAGATGGAAGGTTACAGGTTTTGCTGTCATGAATTTAACACAGTTATTTTCCCAGTGGTGACGGGCTAGTCACTCATTGATACATACCAGCTATTTTGTGGTAGACCCCAGTGGTATGTCTCTACTGGAGTGTATACATCATAGGAGCCTTTTAACAGTATCAGTCAAATTGTCCAACCCATGCTAGCATGGAAAGCGGACGTTAAACGATGATGATGATGATGATGAGTCCTGGCATGAGAATGGATTCTCCCTTTCCATTGGATACTAACTATTGTCGTTTTCATTGGATATGATTATAGAGAAACTACTTTTCATCACTCGTGATGAAAGATAGATAGATAGATAGATAGATAGATAGATAGCTATTTGATTAATAAATTCAAAAAAGGATAAAAATCTTTTACAAGAATTTTTATCAGGAAGCCAGTGTGTAAAAGAATTCATAAGGGAAATTTCTATTCCCAAGAATATAATTATTCATTTATATTTACATTTATATAAGTAATGCCCTTATATAAATATAAACAAATAGATAGATAGATAGATAGATAGATAGATAGATGGATAGATAGATAGACAGATAGACAGACAAACAGATAGATAGATAGATAGATACATACATACATACATACATAGATTTGAATCTTGTAGCCAAGAATGAAACCACCGAGCTGGCAGAAAACTACAGGCCCATTGCTTGCCTAAACTTTATGTGCAAACTGTACACAAGCTGCGTTAAATAATTCCTTGAAAATCATTGTGAGTCTAATGGACATAGTAACTGATGAGCAAGCAGGTGGGAAAAAAATGAGAGTGTAGGGATGTGCCGAACAACTTTCGATAAACAAAGCTGTACTGTCTGAAGTGAAAAACATTGTAGGAGCGTTGCAAAAGTATGGCTTGGTTACAGGAAGGCCCTTTGATTCTATTCTCCACTCATGGCTGCTGAAGTGTCTCTATTTGGCATTGAGAGGCTCACAAATACCTGTGAAACCATTCTTACATTTAGAACTGAGAGCAGAACGATCGTCTCCAATGTTATAAATATTTCAAAGACAAATTCCTGCTACAAAAATCAAATGGATGCGTGTGAGGCTCTCCAACTACTAGAGATATGAATATAACCCATAATTTCTTTGTGGATGACATCAAGATTTCTGCTAAAAATGTTAACAAATCCAAAAAAAAAACCCAGCTAGAATTAATAACATTTTCAGCTGACATAGGAATGGAATTTGGCCACAAGAAATGTTCGTATTTGGTTGTTGAACGGGGAAAACCATCCCCCCAGACCCAAAACCTGTTCTTCAATGGTCTTGCTATCTCTCCTGTCTCACACAAAGAATGATACAAGTATCAAAGCATTGATGAAAATATATCATATGAAGGTACTGTGAATTAAGACAGAGTGACCCGAGTATATTATGACAGATTAAGAAAAATATGGCAGTCAGAAATCTCCTCGTACAAGAAAATATCCCACAATGCCATTATAGGAATAAGAAAATGGAGGGGAATATGAGGTACTCATCAACTTGCAGACACTGTACTCCGTTGATTAATCTGTGTATTTTATAACTAAATTGACAAAAACCACAATATACAGACACTTATGACATACCATGTCATATCAACAATTTAGATTTCAAATTTAAAGGACATTTAGCAATTGGAGAAGTGGCTACGACAGGCTTCTTTATAGTTTCCTATTTCTTTATTGCCCACAAAGGGCTAAACATAGAGGGGACAAACAAGGACAGACAAAGGGATCGAGTCGATTACATCGACCCCAGTGCGTAACTGGTACTTAATTTATCGACCCCGAAAGGATGAAAGGCAAAGTTGACCTCGGCGGAATTTGAACTCAGAACGTAATGGCAGACGAAAAACAGCTAAGCATTTCGCCTGGCGTGCTAACGTTTCTGCCAGCTCTTTATAGTTTCCGTCCGTCAAATTCCAAATTTTATTGAAATTTCAGTGAGTCACCGACCCGATTCTTCGATTCCAAGAGAGAAGACCCTCACCTACTGCGTCGCCGCGCTTTGTGATCGAACCATCGGAAAGCACGTGGTTGCAAAAGAAACCCACCCTCTTAAACCGCACAGCCACTGACTCGATCCCTGCGCTCATGTTTGATTCTCAAAGGCTATCGACATAACAAACAAAACACACAGAGGTAAAAGGCATCACACTCCGGTCTTCTATTGTCATATTCAAACTCGTGTCCACAGATAATTTATAGAATCTCATATATTGGTTTTCGTTCATGCAAATGAGACACAAACGAAATAAGATAAAATGAAATAATAAAGATATGCCGGCACTAAAATACAAAACGATTTGCACACACACACACACAGAACACATAATGATACACACTCTCAATCATACACATATACACACACACATACACACCATACTCGCACACACTCTTACATACAATCGTGCACACACACACACACACACAGACAATCATACACACACGTGGAGAAAATGAAAGCACCAGGAACAAATACTTCGTAAAAAGCGAGGTGGTGGTGGTGGTGGTGGTGGGGGTTGCTGTTGTTTTAGATTTATTTTTCAAACAAGTTAATATTTTTCACGAAAGTTCCTTCCTCTCTCACCCCGCTCGGAAAAGCTAGCAATCTTTGTTTCTTTTTTTTTCTTTCAGTTCATAAGTAGTTCTTCTCTTTGTGTCTCTCTTTTTTTTCTTTCTATCGATTATTAAACACCACGTCCACCATTATTAAACAGACGACAAGTACAAAACTGTACGGAACAACAAAGGAACGAAAAACATTAGATTCAATGAATCTAACATTATCATTCGCCCTCTCTGTCCCCCTCCTCTCTCTCTCTCTTTTATTTCTCCTTTTCTCTTTTTCTTCACCCCCACCCCCCCGCTTTTCATTCTTTTTTCTTTCTGTTTTTATTATTTATTTATTTATTTTATTTCATTTTATTTTATTTTCTGACATCAAAATCCGCACCTTTACACCAGATTACAAACTTCAGAAATAATATAAGGCTGTTTAAGTGGTGTCGGGATTTTTATTGTTATTATTAGTGTGTGTGTGTATCGGTATGCGTGTGTGTGTGTGTGTGTGTGTGTGTATCGGTATGTGTGTGTTATGCGTTTTAACTTCATAAGAATGGATACCTGTCTGATATCACAATGTCACCTCCACGCCACACCATACACAAATAAATGCTATTGTCTTCATACCGTGTGCTCAGTGGGGTGTATGCGTGTGTGTGTGTATGCATGTGTGCGTGTTACTGTTGTTATAATACAGGTTGTTGAAAGGCTCTCTGGCTCACCCCTATATAATTAGCGGATCTTTGGTGGTGATCTAAGGAATAGGTGTGTGGATGTGTGTATGTATGTGGGTGTGGTGGAGAGAAAAGAGAAACAGAAAGTGAGAGAGGGGGGGAAGGTGTTGAAGAAGAAGAAAAGAGACAGTTTGAAGAAATGAAATGAAATGAAAATTATTGATGACCGCCAAGTCTCAATAATGTATGTGCTTCTCTTTGGTTTTCTTTGTTATAATTATTATTATTATTATTATTATTATTATTATTATTATTGGCTGTGTGGTAAGTAGCTTGCTTGCCAACCACATGGTTCCGGGTTCAGTCCCACTGCGTGGCACCTTGGGCAAGTGTCTTCTACTATAGCCTCGGGCCGACCAAAGCCTTGTGAGTGGATTTGGTAGACGGAGACTGAAAGAAGCCCGTCGTATATATGTATATATATATATGTATGTGTGTGTTTGTGTTTCCCCCCCCCCCCCCCCAACATCGCTTGACAACCGATGGTGGTGTGTTTACGTCACCGTAACTTAGCGGTTCGGCAAAAGAGACCGATAGAATAAGTACTAGGCTTCCAAAGAATAAGTCCTGGGATCGATTTGCTCGATTAAAGGCAGTGCCCCAGCATGGCCGCAGTCAAATGACTGAAACAAGTAAAAGAGAGAGAGAGAGTATATATATATATATATATATATATATATAACATATGGCAAATTTTAGACATTTCTCTGTAAACTGAAAAGATGATGAACTGAAAAAATGATTAATCGATTTTTGAACCTTATTGGGTTCTCATCAGAGGTGCCTACATCATTCTGACAATCCCCAGATAAACAAGTAGCCAAACTGTTTATATACTCAACAAATTCAGCAGTTACTATATGAAGGAGTCCCTAATTTGCATACCGAAAGTGTTTAATACTATAAATACCAAAAGCCTGTCAACTAGGATCTTAGTCCACACAGTATCGACGTATGATTTACGTATGAGAAGAAGAAAACACAGAAATTGAGATATAGACATCAATTTAATAGAACATATTTAATTCCAAACAATAATAAACTCTTAGTCCCTACAATTGTTTCCATGCCCAATTAATTCAATTTGAGAAATTAAGATCAAATTAAAGTTTCCTACTGAATATAGCTAATTGGACATTTTGTCAGGGGAAGAATTTGATAGAAAAGAGTTGCATTCCAATGTGTTGGTAGATCCTTGGTAGACTCAGATATGTGCGTCTTTGCATCCAATTTATTTTAAAAACTGTTATTTATATATATATATATATATATATATATGTATGTATATACAAATTTGTTTAATGCATTTCTGTGCATGTATGTAATGTGTTGAAAAGCAAAAAGCAGCCATTAGTTAGCTTAAACGATATTTCAATGTAATTACTAAATGAGAGACTATAAACATTATATTTTATATTATGATAGGTTGAAGTATCAATGGAGTATTTAATCACTTAAGAAATTTATTATAAGTCACCTAGATGCAATCTCTAGTAATTATCATTTTTTAATTCAAAGGGTGCACATTCATATATATATATATATGTATGTAATATATATCTATGATATATAAACATACGTATATGTGTCTGTGTGTATGTGTATATATATACATACACACGTGTGTGTATCTATATTTATATATGTGTATATATATATATATATATATATATATATATATATATATATATATATATATATATATATATATATATATATATATATATATAATAAAGTAAAGTTGTGGAATACCGTACGAGTGGAAATATATATGAAAGAAGGTTTGAAAATGCACTTATTTTTTTAAAATATTTATTTACTTAACCGGTTTCACTTTTTTAGAAAAAGATTATCAAAAGTCTTTGAGAATAATAAAAAATGTTAAAAAACAGTTTGAGTATTAGAATGCATATATACATTCTTTGATGATAAAATATATTTAAAGTATAAAGCTTTGTATGAACTTTGTAGTGTTACATACTGATTGTCACACATTCTCTGATATTAAGGTGAAATTGTTAAAAACAGTGTATGAAAATACACATATGGAAAAATACATATACATATTCTTATACATATTCTTTGGACAATCGAATAAAATTGAAGATTGTCCAAAGAATATGTATAAGAATATGTATATGTATTTTTCCATATGTGTATTTTCATACACTGTTTTTAACACTGTTTTTAACAATTTCACCTTAATATCAGAGAATGTGTGACAATCAGTATGTAACACTACAAAGTTCATACAAAGCTTTATACTTTAAATATATTTTATCATCAAAGAATGTATATATGCATTTTAATACTCAAACTGTTTTTTAACATTTTTTATTATTCTCAAAGACTTTTGATAATCTTTTTCTAAAAAAGTGAAACCGGTTAAGTAAATAAATATTTTAAAAAAATAAGTGCATTTTCAAACCTTCTTTCATATATATATATATATATATATATATATATATATACATATATGTGTGTATATTTATATATATACATGTGTGTATATATATATATATGTGTATACATTTATATATATACATGTGTGTATATATATATATATATATATATATATGTTTATTTATATATACACACACACACATATATATATATTTATATATATATATATATATATATATATCCCCATCCATCTCTAATTTTCTTTTTCTCTCCTTCACCATATTTTATCTATCTCTCATTGCTCACATGTGACCATCATCCATCTTTCTTTTCCTGCATGACGTTCTAAGGGCTGGACTTCCTCTATCTCTCTCTTCTATCTTTTCACTTTTCAAAGAAACTATTTCTCCCAGCGTTCGCTATTTTCCCCCTCGTTCTGGTCTAACAACCCTCCATGCCTGTTTTCGTTCGGTTTGCTTCTATGTCCTCACTGTTCCGTTTTCCCAACTTTGACTCTCCGTAAATCCAAAAATTTTACTTTGGAAATTATGGCAGCAACTGTCTTTGAAGACTCATGTTGTTGTTCAATGCTCGAAATGAGGAGTAGATAGACAGCTGGCAACTGATCAAGGCTCCCCTCTCTGTGTTGCTTGTCCTGTTTTCCATTTTTTTTCTGTCATTGTTTGCATATTTCACTCGGTTATTTTCATACTTCATGTTGTTTACAGTTGGTGACATTCTGTACACACACACTCATATATATATATATTTATATATATATGTATATTTATATATATATATAAATAAGTATATATATATATATATATATATATATATGTATGCATATTTATATACATAAGTATATTTATATATATAGATATATACATGTGTATATATATATGTGTGTGTGTGTGTGTGTGTGTGTGTGTGTGTGTGTATATATATAAATATGTATGTGCATATATATATATATATATATATATATGTGTGTGTGTGTGTGTGTATACATATATGCATATATATATATATATAAATATATATATACATATATATACGTATATATGTGTGTGTGTGTATATATATATATATATATAAAAATATATATATATGTATGTATATACATATATGTATTTATATGTGTGTGTGTGTGTGTGTGTATATATGCATGTGTGTATATACATGCAGGTACATATATACATAATTATCTATACACGCACACATACACAAGCACAAGAATATATACGAGCCTGTCTCTCTCTGTTGACTTAATCGATTCCTTAACATGCCAGATACTCTTTACTATTCAGCTCTGAGTATGTGTGTGTGTGTGTGTAATAGAGAGAGAAAGTGAAAGTAGAGAGAGAGGGAGGGAGACACAGAGTGAGAGGTAGACAACAGTTAAGTGTGCAGATGTAAGATTACTTATCCAAATGAATCTACCATCACAACACGGCTCTCATACTCATTTAGTCACTTATCCGACTCTAACTATACATTCGATTCTTCTTATTCATTGTCAGCTCCCTGCGTATTTATGTGTTTACTTGTATTTTTGCATATATATATACACAAATATATATATATATATATATGTGTGTGTGTGTGTGTGTGTGTGTGTATATATATATATACATATATATAAATGTATGTATATATGTATACATATATGTCTATATATATATTGTATACATATATGTATATATATATAATGTATACATATGTATATTCACATGAATATCGACATATATATATGCATACACACAGAAATACATACATCCATACACGTATTTAAAACACATTTATATATGAATGTGTGCATATTTACGTATTTGTACGTTTCATGTATATATATATATGTCTGTGTGTATACACACATAAACACATATTAATGATTGCATCATATGAGTGTACCCCTCTGTGTGTGTGTATATATGTATATATATATATATATATATATATATATATATATATACACACACACATACATATATATGCATAGAAATATATATATTTATATACACACACAAACTACACACACATATATCTATATATTTACATACATATATATATATATAGATATATATATATTTATATGCATGCAATTGATTTGTGCATATATACAAACATACTCATACATATATATATATATGTAGCATACACACACACACACACACACACACATGGGGCGAGGGTGCAGCACCGTGAATGCAATTACAAGAACTGAAAAGCAATTAAGACTCTCTAAACAGATTGAATGACTCTGTTTCGTCTACGAAGACTGTTCCCTCCTCTCACTCGCGACAACACCATTATGCTCTGACATTAAAAAAAAAAAAAAATTAAACAAAATTAAACAAAAACGTCCGAGTGGGGTGGGGCGATTTTCATTGCATTTTTGCTATTTTGTTTGTTTGTTCTTTTTTGTTGTTGTTGTTGTTGACATAAAATTTTTTTAAAGATAAACAAAATTTGGTTACCATGTCAACGGTGGTTAAACTAAAACTTGTGTCAGGATGTTTGTGATGGAGATGGGGTTGGGGGGATTTGAGGAGGGGAGTAGAAATGACAGTGGGATGGAGAAATAACAGGTATTCCTGCCAGGAATATAGAATGCAGGTGAATCAATCAAAAGTTGCAATTTAGGGTTTTGCAAGACTGCATGCAGTAGTGGTGGTGGTCATATTGGTAGCAGTAGTGGTGATGGTGGTGGTGGTAGTAGTAGAGGTAGTGGTTCTGTTGGTGGTGGTAATAGTAGTAGAGGTGGTGGAATTTGAGCTCAGAACATGAAGACAGGTGAGATGCCGCTACGGATTTTGTGTGGTGTACTTATGATTCTGGCAGTTCGCCACTTTATCATCATCATCGTTTAATGTCCGCCTTCCATGCTAGCATGGGTTGGACGATTTGAACCAGATGGCTACACCAGGCTCCAATCTGATTTGGCAGAATTTCTACAGCTGGATGCCCTTCCTAACGCCAACCCACTCAGAGAGTGTAGTGGGTGCTTTTACGTGCCACCGGCATGAAGGCTAGTCAGGCGGTACTGGCAATGGCCACACTCAAAATGGTGTTGTTCATGTTCCACCTGCACAGGAGCCAGTCCAGCGGCACTGGCAACAACCTCACTGGAATATTTTTACACGAGCCACCGGCTTTAGTGCCAGTAAGGCGACGCTGGTAACGATCACGCTCAAATGGTACTATTTACGTGCCACTAGCACAGAAGCCAGACAGCTGCTCTAGCAATGATTATGCTTGGATGGTGCTCTTAGCGCTCCACTGGCACAGGTGCCAGTCATCGAATTTGGTTCAATTACGATTTCAATTTCACTTGCCTCAACAGGTCTTCGCAAGCAGAGTTTAGTGTCCAATGAAGAAAAGGTACGCATAAGTGGGCTGGCTACACCCCTGGCAGGGGCCACAGATTATGGTCTCACTTGGTTTGCCGGGTCTTCTCACGCATATTTCCAAAGGTCTCGGTCACTAGTCATTGCCTCGGCGAGGCCTAATGTTCGAAGGTTGTGCTTTGCCACCTCATCCCAGGTCTTCCTGGGTCTACCTCTTCCACAGGTTCCCTCAACTGCTAAGGTGTGGCACTTTTTCACACAGCTATCCTCATCCATTCTCGCCACATGACCATACCAGCGCAATCGTCTCTGTTGCACACCACAACTGATGCTTCTTAGGTTCAAGTATGTATGTATGTATGAAAGTATGCACGCATACAACTCCAGCTAAGAAGATCTGAAGAAGGAATTGTAATTCCGAAATATCATTGGACTATAGATAACCAAATTACAACAGGTATATAGTCCATTTTTTGTTCTATGGTGCATTGTTGTACCATTCTAAACTTTTTATTCTTTACAAACAATACACAATGTTTCAAGCGAACTACAATACTCTCCTATTATAATGTATGTATATATGAATGTCTTTATGCATGTACACATGTATGTAAATATGTATGTTATTTCTTTGAGATTTATTTAAGTTCTTCTTGAGAGAGTTCAAACAAGTCACTAAAACAGTAACAAGACCTTCTAAGTAAAGGAAGCTGAGATGGTATGTTGGTTGAACTGCCAGTGCATACACCCAAGTGCGTGCGTCTATTCACCTAAAGAATCTCAGATGGAGAATCCTCGGAGAGTCTTAGAAATCTTCACTGTATCACTAATAGATTGAATTTAGAGAATTTGCATCAGTTTCTTTTGGGAGAATCTGTGTCAGCTTCTTTTGTATGTATGAATGTATGTATGTATTTATTTGTGTATGTTTTTGTATTTGTGTGCATGTATGCATTAATGAAATGCAGAAAACAGGTATGTTGTAAAACCTACATGTATCTCATCAACTTTCTGTCAGGATTACATAATTGTTGTTCAAACATTACATTTTCTCGTGAATTCACCTCTTCAGTGTTCAGTAAAAAATACAATGACTTGTGTTAAATGTTCAATAAATATTCCATTATGTAAATTATCCACAGTATTCCAAGTTGCATAATGCAGCTGGAGACAAACAAATCAATCATATATATATATATATATATATATATATATATATATATATATATATATATATATATATATATATATATATATATATTGCTTCTTAATCTTATGGTTCTGGGTTCAGTCTCACTGCCTGGCACTTGGAATAAATGGCTTCTACTATAGCTTTGGTTTAATCAAAGCCTTGAGACGAAAACTGAAAGAACCCTGTCATATGTGTGTGTGTGTGTGTGTGTGTGTGTATGTGTGTGTGTGTGTGTGTGTGCATGTATACATGCAGTGCTTGTGTTTGTCACCCACCACTGATTGACAACCGGTGCTGGTGTGTTTACATCTTAGTGATGAGGAAGTGAAAACTGTAGTGAAGAAGTGGCTCAACAGAATTTTACGGCGCAGGGATACATGCTCTCATTCGAAGGTGGAACATTGCAATTGAGAGAAACGGCAACTATGTTGAGAAGTAGGGATGTGATCCACAGAGGACCAGCTTCATTTTGATGTATGATACATGTTCCTGTGTTGGTAATTATGCCTGTCCTAAACAAAATGGCATCACTTTTTGACTCACCCTTGTATTTCCTTAACCATACAGGTTTCCTGGAGTATAAATATTGACAATATTAAAAGTAAGGATTGCTCTGAAGTAGCAATAGTGTTATCTTTAATTCTATAATTGCATACCACAGAAAGAAACAAGCAGAGAAAAAAAATGTGTGTAGTGACTAGCAATATATATATATATATATATATATATATATATATATCAAGGGGATGACAAAGGACTGAGACTTTGAGCAGTTTCCTGTGCTTGAGAAGACATGTCAAGCTAAGGAAAATCATGGAGGTCCTTGCATATAGGCACGTACCCTACATCCCTTTTCAGCTGAGCAATCTTGATCTTGTAGGCTCATGGGTGCTGGTGTCACATAAAAAGCACCCCTGCCAGTGGCACATAAAAGCACCCATAATGGTGCTGTATAAAAAGCATCAAGTACCCACTGTAAAGTGGTTGGCTTCAAGAAGTGCATCCAGCCATAGAAACCATGCCAAAACAGACATTTGGAGCCTGGGCAGCCCCTGTCAAACCATCCAACCCATACCAGCATGGAAAAATGGACGTTAGCTGATGATGATGGTGGTGGTGGTGGTAATGATAAAGATGATGATGATGACAAACAGACAAAAAGAGAGAGAAAGCATATACGTAGGAGTGGCTGTGTGGTAAGTAGCTTGCTTACCAACCACATGGTTCCGGGTTCAGTCCCACTGCATGGCACTTTGGGCAAGAGCCTTCTACTATAGCCTCGGGCCGACCAAAGCCTTGTGGGTGGATTTGGTAGACGGAAACTGAAAGAAGCCCGTCGTATATATGTATATATATATATGTATATGTGTGTATGTGTTTGTGTCTGTCCCCCCCCAACATCGCTTGACAACCGATGCTGGTGTGTTTAAGTCCCCGTAACTTAGCAGTTCGGCAAAAGTCACTGATAGAATAAGTACTAGGTTTACAAAGAATAAGTCCTGAGGTCGATTTTCTCGACTAAAGGCGGTGCTCCAGCATGGCCACAGTCAAATGACTGAAACAAGTAAAAGAGAAAGAGTAGTGTGTTACCAATTTTAAGATGACATTGAAGTGTAACCAATTTGAACTCGAATTATTTCTTCCTAAAAACCGAGTCTGTTTGGAAACAAGTTCGTTTTTATTGCAAGAAAATTAAGTTATACGTTCGGAAGCTATTGCCACAAAAAGCTGTTCAGAGATTCAATGTTCGAAACAGCAGGAGAGAAACAAACAATTAGTTTGGAAAGAAAGTTACTGACTGCAAAGAAAGATGTTTCCCATAGGTATATTGAAGAAATAATTGAAAGAAAAATGTGTTTATAATGTTGTATGAAAAGGATATTGATATTTTGTTAGGTTTGAAAAGCAGGGAAAGAAATGCAGACGGGAAAGGCAAAAGAAGAGGATAGAAAAAGAGGTGCCTTGTTTTGATTAGAGTAGGCAAGACCCTGTCGTATGTTGATTTGAGAAATTACATGAGTTAAATTATTTAATTATTCAGTGTGGCAGAAAATGGGAGAATAACAATGATGATAACTGTTATTAGAGAGATTCATGTGTGTGTGTGTGTGCGTGTGTGTGTGTATGCGTGTGTTTGTATGTGTGAATGTACGTATGTATGTAGATATGTATGTTTGTATATTAGTTTAACATACATCTAAAATATAATTCTATTACATACATACACACACATATATATACACACATATACATATATACTGTATGTATGAATATGTGTGTATACGTATGCATATTTTTCTTTCTATATGTGTATATAGGTATGTATATAAGTTCAACACATAGGCGGAGGAGTGGCTGTGTGGTAAGTAGCTTGCTTACCAACCACATGGTACCAGGTTCAGTCCCATTGCATGGCACCTTGAGCCAGTGTCTTCTACTATAGCCACGGGCCGACCAAAGCCTTGTCAGTGGATTTGGTAAACGGAAACTGAAAGAAGCCCGTCGTAGATATGTATATGTGTGTGTGTGTGTGTGTGTGTGTGTGTGTGTGTTTATATTTGTCCTCCCAACATCGCTTGTACTAGGCTTACAAAGAATAAGTCTTAGGGTTGATTTGCTCGACTAAAGGCGGTGCTCCAAAATGGAAAATGCCCAAGATTTATATTTATTACACTGAACTGACAAAAATTCAACACATTTAAAAATTCACATGCAGACACACACACAAGTAAGTAAAACATCATTATTGTCATCATCGACATGCAAGTACATGAATACCACAGGTAGAGTAAAATCGGGAATTTATGATCACACCTGTCTGATGAACAGTTACATTAAAAGTTTGCAAAGATTTTCGATTTTCATAAAATAGTTTAGATGCGTGGTAAGAAGCTTGCCTCTGAACCACAGGCTCCTGGGTTCAGTCCCACTGTGTGGCACTTCGGACAAATGTCTTCTATTATAGCCTCAGGCTGACCAAAGTCTAGTGAGGTAATTTGGTAGATGAAAGAAGCTCATTGGCTGTGTGTGTGTGTATATATATATATATATATATATATATATATACATACATATATATATATATATCATCATCATCATCGTTTAACGTCCGCTTTCCATGCTAGCATGGGTTGGACGATTTGACTGAGGACTGGTGAAACCGGATGGCAACACCAGGCTCCAGTCTGATTTGGCAGAGTTTCTACAGCTGGATGCCCTTCCTAACGCCAACCACTCAGAGAGTGTAGTGGGTGCTTTTACGTGTCACCCGCACGAAAACGGCCACGCTCGAAATGGTGTCTTTTATGTGCCACCCGCACAAGCCAGTCCAGGGGCACTGGCAACGATCTCGCTCGAAAATCCTACAGGAGCCAGTCAGGCGGTACTGGCAACGGCCACGCTCAAAATGGTGCATCTCATGTGCCACCCGCACAAGAACAAGTCCAGGGGCACTGGCAACGATCTTACTTGGCTTGCCGGGTCTTCTCACGCACAGCACATTTCCAAAGGTCTCGGTCAGTAGTCATCGCCTCGGTGAGGCCCAATGTACGAAGGTCTTGCCTCACCACCTCAGCCCAGGTCTTCCTGGGCCTACCTCTTCCACGGGTTCCCTCAACTGTTAGGGTGTGGCACTTTTTCACGCAGCTATCCTCCTCCATTCTCACCACATGCCCATACCAGCGCAATCGTCTCTCTTGCACGCCACAACTGATGCTTCTAATGTTCAGCTTTTATATATATATATATATATATATATATATATATATATATATATATATATATAGTGTGTGTTTGTAATGGCAACCAACTCACACACACACACCAACACATATGTACTGGCTGTGTGGTAAGTAGCTTGCTTACCAACCACATGGTTCCGGGTTCTGTCCCACCGCGTTTATTTATATATATTTTTGGGACAATACTGTGCTGATGAACGAAATCTAGGATGGCAACACCAGGCTCCAGTCTGATTAGGCAGAGAAGTGGCTGTGTGGTAAGAAGCTTGCTTCCCAACTACATGGTTCCAGGTTCAATGCCACTGCATGGCACCTTGGGCAAGTGTCTTCCACTATAGCTTAGGGTAGACCAAAGCCTTGTGAGTGGATTTCGTAGATGGAAACTGAAAGAAGCCCATCATAAATATATATATCGTATATATATATATACATATATATATATATATATATATATATATATAAACATATACATATGTGGAAGAATGTACGAAAAAAACAACAACAGACGAGGACAGGTGGTGTAAACAACAAAAGGATGTATTAGTTTGACGCTCGGGAATACAGAAGGTCTTTAACGTTTCGAGCTACGCTCTTCAACAGAAAGAATACGGAGAAAACAAGGAGAAAAAAAAAATATTGAATAGTCCCTGGTCAACGATCTATCATATGTATTTGTGTGCCTGCATTTGTCCCCCACCATCGCTTGATGATTGATGTTGGTGTGTTTATGTACCCGTAACTTAGCGGTTCAGCAAAAGCGACTGATAGAATAAGTACTAGGCTTACAAAAAATAAGCCCTGGGTTGATTTGTTCGACTAAAGGCGGTGCTCCAGCATGGCCCCAGTCAGGCGACTGAAACAAGCAAAAGAGTAAAGAATACGCATATCAGACATTGTAATAGTTCCCCCTCAATTTCTCTCCCTCTGCCTCTCACTCCTTCTCTCCTTCTTTGTTTATGTGTGTGCTCATATTTCTCTTTACGGTTCTGAGGAGAGAGAGAAAGTGTTGATGTCAATCATGTTCAATTAATAAATTGTAATCTCTCTCTCTCTTTCTACCTTTCTATCAGTATATGTAAATTTTTGCATACTCTTTTACTTGTTTTCAGTCATTTGACTGCGGCCATGCTGGAGCACCGCCTTTAGTCGAGCAAAATCGACCCCAGGACTTATTCTTTGGAAGCCTAGTACTTATTCTATCGGTCTCTTTTTGCCGAACCGCTAAGTTACGGGGACGTAAATACACCAACATCGGTTGTCAAGTGATGGTGGGGGGACAAATACAGACACACAAACACACATACATATATATATATATATATATATATATATACATATATACGACAAGCTTCTTTCAGTTTCCGTCTACCAAATCCACTCACAAGGCTTTGGTCGGCCCGAGGCTATATAGTAGAAGACACTTGCCCAAGGTGCCACGCGGTGGGACAGAACCCGGAACCATGTGGTTGGTAAGCAAGCTACTTACCACACAGCCAGTACATATGTGTTGGTGTGTGTGTGTGTGTGAGTTGGTTGCCATTACAAAAAAATAGTTGCCATAACAGAATGAGTATCCTGCCAGCCAAGCCAGATAGACAGTACTCAAACAACCACATATATATAATCGTCTCCCTCAGGATGAATACTGTAGATTGGTGAAGTATGTGTTGCTTCTCGCATAGGCAGAGTTTGCAATTATGAGCCATGGGTGAATACAAAAGATGCCTATCATCTATACTTCTTTCAATGCTAATGATTCATTTTGATGGTTCAATGCTCATAATTTCCTTACTTGTTTCAGTCATTTGACTATGGCCAAGCTGCAGCGTCACCTTCTATATATATATATATATATGGTCCTGGGTTCAATCCCACTGCGTGGCATCTTGGGCAAGTGTCTTCTACTATAGCCTCGGGCCGACCAAAGCCTTGTGAGTGGATTTGGTAGACGGAAACTGAAAGAAGCCTGTCGTATGTATGTATATATATATATGTATGTGTGTATGTGTTTGTGTGTCTGTCTTTGTCCCCCCAACATCGCTTGACAACCGATGCTGGTGTGTTTATGTCCCCGTAACTTAGCGGTTCGGCAAAAGAGACCGATAGAATAAGTACTAGGCTTCTAAAGAATAAGTCCTGGGGTCGATTTGCTCGACTAAAAGGTGGTGCTCCAGCATGGCCACAGTCAAAAGACTGAAACAAGTAAAATAGTAAAAAAAAATAAAAATATATATATATATATATATAAAGGGCATTATTACAGAAAATAATAACGCCACACAGTGGACTTCTCAAAATAATCACATTTAGTACCTAATGCGAGGAAAAACAACCAACAGAAGACAACCAACTTTCTTTTAAATAAACTTAACTGTGTATCAGCCGATTTCGCGATTACTAGAATGAACCTAGATTTCGTTCATCAGCACAGTATTGTCCCAAAAATATATATAAATAAACAGAATTCTCACCTCACCAAAAACGAACACACTACGTATCCGACAGAGTAAAGGGAATGAAGTTTATCTGTATATATCTTCATCAAAGAAGCAGGAATACTTCCGGGTTGCTTCTGGGTACCCATGTGGAGACAGGAATAAAAATTCAACATTGAATATATTCCGTGTATATATTTGATAAATAAATTCAAAAAGGGATAAAACTCTTTTACAAGAATTTTATCAAGAAGCCAGTGTGTAAAAAAATTCATAAGGGAAATTTCTATTCTCAAGAATATAATTATTCGTTTATATTTATATATATATATATATATATATACTTGTGCCGGTGGCACGTTAGAAAACATTCGAGCGAGGTCGTTGCCGGTGCGACTGGACTGGCTCCTGTGCAGGTGGCACGTAAAAAATACCATTTTGAGCGTGGCTGTTGCCAGTACCGCCTGACTGGCCCTCGTGCCGGTGGCATGTAAAAGCACCCACTACACTCTCGGAGTGGTTGGCATTAGGAAGGGCATCCAGCTGTAGAAACTCTGCCAGATCAGATTGGAGCCTGGTGCAGCCAACTGGTTCACCAGTCCTCAGTCAAATAGTCCAACCCATACCAGCATGGAAAGTGGATGTTAAACGATGATGATGATGATATGTATATATATACACACGTACATATATATATATACACAAAAGTATGTCCATATATATATATGTGCATATGTCTGTGTATATATTCATATATACATATATGCATATAACTATTTATTTATCTATCTATCTATATATATATATATATATATATATATATATGTGAGTTTGAGTGTGTACACGTGTGTGTGTGTGTGTGTGTGTAGGGAGAGACAAAAATGTGGATGAGAGAAGAGACAGAAACGTATCAACATGAAAAGAAAATGTCGGTGAGATAATATGACAAAGCCGTTCTCTTCCTCCCAGAATGCATTTCACCTCTGCAGCAACAACAGATGAGAGGTTAAGGAAACGGTGGTGGGGGGGGGGGATTGTCTGCTTGTGTCAGGTGACAGTGTGTGCATGTGTGAGGTAGGTATAGTAGTTGAGGTGGTGGTGGTGGTAGTGTAAGAAAGAAGATAAAATTAAATGAGTAATCTGAATAGGTTTGAGAAAATGGTTTTATTAATGCATATGTATGTGTGTATATGCATGTGTATGTATGTATATATATATATTTGTGTGTGTATATGCATGTATAAATATATATATGTATATACACACACACACACATATATATATAGACATATATATCCATACATACATATACACATATAGGCATGCACAGACATACACATTTGAACATATATACTAAAATATGTTTATACGTGTGTATATATATGTGTGTGTGTGTGTGTGTGTATATATATATATACATATATATATGTGTGTGTGCATATATAGATATATATATACATACATATACACACATATATATTTAGATTTCCCTCCCTCCAACACACATACGCATATATATACACACACATTTACATATGTATTATATATATACATATATATATACACACAGGCATGTACACACATTTACATATACACACAGAGCTATTAACATGCATACACATACACATACACAAGCTTTCACACATACATATATGTACAACAAAGTGTAAGTGACTGCGTGTATACACAAATACAGTTCTAAGTATTTCATCTAAATATAACTAGGTAATTTATAGATCGTGGGCCATTCGAAAATAGCGCACAAGCCTTTGTGTGCATGTGGGCTGATCAGGTGACTTAAAACAGTGCTAGGTGGGTCTCCAGTTACTGCTACAGATGTGTATGATATTGTTTGACTGACATATGACAGCAACGCGTGTGTGAATTTATATATACATATATATACATACATACATATACACATATATATATATATACATCTATACACACATATATATATATATACACATATGTATAGATATATATATATACATACATATATATACACATATGTATATATATATATATATATATATATATATATATATATATATATATATATATATATACACACACACACACACGCAAACATAAATCTATATATAGGTATGGCTGTGTGGTAAGAAGTTTGCTTCCCAAGCAAATGCTTATGGGTTCAATCCTGCTATGTGACACTTTGGGCAAGTGTCTTCTACTATAGCTGCAGGTCCACCAAAGCCTTGTGAGTATATTTGGTAAACGGAAACTGAAAGAAACCTATCACACACACACACATATATGTATGTATGCATATATCTGTGTGTGTCTTTGTGTCTCTGTCCCCCACCTTTGCTTGACAACTGGTGCTGGTGCACTTACATTCCTGTGACTTAGTGGTTCATTGAAAGAAACTGATAGAATAAATACTAGGGTTTAAAAAATAAGTTCTTGGATTTGATTCATCGACTAAAAAATTCTGTAAAGTAGTGTCCCAGAATTGCCACAATCCAAAGACTGAAACAAGTTAAAAGAAAAAAAAATGTGTACCTCTATCTATTGGGCTTACAAATATGAGCTAGTGAGTTCGATTCTTGGACCAGGCTGTGTGTTGTATTCTTGAGCAAGACACTTTATTTCACGTTGCTCCAGTTCATTCTGCTGTAGAAATGAGTTGTGATGTCAATGGAGCCAAGATCTATCAGCCCCTTTACCTTTCCCTTGGATAAAGAAAACAAGTGATCGAATGTTATATTTAATTGAAATTTAATCATCAATGTGCTTTCCCTGATTATCTATGACTTCCTTCCATCTATTTACAAGCTTTTTAATCACATCAATGTAAAACTCTTTTGGTTTGAAAGCGAAGAACTCTGAAATGTCAGTTTCGACCTCCTCCTGGCTTGCGAAAGTTATGTCTCCCAAATGATTCTGTAAACTACGAAACAAATGGTAGTCTGAAAGAGCAAGGTCGGGAGAATAAGGTGGATGAGGAATTTTTTCCCTGCCAAGCTCTTCGATCTTCTGTGATGTGATCTCTGCAGTGTGGGATCATGCAGTGTCCTGATGAAACCTCACTCCTTTTCGATTCACTAAAGCGGGTCTTTTTCTCTTCAAAGCTTGGTTCAAATGCTCTAATTGCTGACAGTAGACTAGCAAGGCCCCCACTTCCAAAATTCACTTGTCCCTGATGAAAAATATACCTCCAATACTGTTCTGACTTTGACTACAGAATTCATATTTTTTCCTGTCCAAATGATTTTGAAGACTGCAGAATAAATGATAATCAGGTGGAGCAATGTTTGGTGGGTGGAGCATCGTTTCCCATTCAAACTGCTTCAGCTTTTGGAATGTCATCCTCGCTGTATGTAGCCGAGCATGATCCTAATGGAAGAACACCTTTTGTCTTGAAACCAAAGATGGTCATTTTTCTTCTAGCACTGACTTAAGTTACTGAAGCTGCTTGCAGTGGAACTCCTTTGTTATCATTTGGTTTGGGTTTAAAAGTTCAAAGTGGACTAAGCCTTTTATATCCCACCAAACAGATAACAACGCATCATGTGGGTGAAGACCTTCTTTAGCCTGGGGTGCCGGTGTTTCCCCTTTCCCTGCCCACTGCTTGACATTTTTTATAGAGAACCCATTTCTAGTCACCAGTCACTATTCGGTCCATAAAAAAGGTTCATTCATGAGATGTGTCAGCAAAGAAGAGAACACATTCACTCTCTGTGTGTGATTAGAATCGGAATGTTTGTGAGGAACCCATTGACCGAATTTGCTGACTTTTCTGATGGCACGCAGGTGTTGATGAATGGTTGAATGACCAAATCCAAGCTTCTCTGCTAGTTCCTCAACAGTTACGATGGGATTTTGTTCCACCAGGGTTTGCAAGACATCTTCATCGAGATCTACAGATCCTCCAGGATGAGGCTCATCTTCTAGGCTGTAGTTTCCAACTCGGAATTTCTGTAACTACCATTGACACTAGCTTACGTTTATTGTCTGATCCCCATATACTGCATTATCCCTCATATTTGTTGCCTTTATTGAAATCCTAAAGCAAAATATGCCAAATATGGTCATTTGTCACTTCTAATATAGCTTTGAAAAAATAACTGTTAAAATCGAACTGCACTCTTCAAAACTTGCACTAAGAATAAGTACAAGGTAAAATTACTACCTGTCTTTATAGGAAGTTGATGCAGGTAGTTTATCCTGTTGCCCTCTGACTTTTCGTTCATGCTATTGAAAAACCACATTATTTATGGGATGACCTAATATATATCTACATACATATAAATGAATATATGTATGTGTGTGTGTGTGTATATATATATATATATATATATATATATATATATATATATATATATATATATATATATATATATATATATAT
>NC_142957.1:6732667-6735167 GCF_046866305.1 Octopus bimaculoides | reverse complement strand
CTAATACCCATTTTTTTTCCATTGAGGTCTTATATGCCCCAATATTATACTATTTTCTATAGCCAATACATGGTGAATGCTTATAAGTTTAAAGCTTATTATTATTTTTATTGTTGTATTTTGGGATGGTCATTTTGTTTTTCGCCGAATAAATACATGCACTATATAATTTTTCTTCACTTACTCTTTTACTTGTTTCAGTCATTTGACTGTGGCCATGCTGGAGCACCGCCTTTAGTCGAGCAAATCGTTTATTACTGTTCTTGTTTCATTATTTTAACTTGTGTCCATTGTCCGGAAATCTTTTTATATCAAAACGAAATGTACTGTTCATGAAAAATTTCCCATGAAATAGGCGCAGGAGTGGCTGTGTGGTAAGTAGCTTGCTTACCAACCACATGGCTCCGGGTTCAGTCCCACTGCGTGGCACCTTTGGCAAGTGTCTTCTACTATAGCCTCGGGCCGACTAAAGCCTTGTGAGTGGATTTGGTAGACGGAAACTGAAAGAAGCCCGTCGTATATATGTATATATGTGTGTATGTGTGTGTGTTTGTGTGTCTGTGTTTGTCCCCTGCCATCGCTTGACAACCGATGGTGATGTGTTTACGTCCCCGTAACTTAGCAGTTTGGCAAAAAGAGACCGATAGAATAAGTACTAGGCTTACAAAGAATAAGTCCCAGGGTCGATTAGCTTGATTAAAGGCGGTGCCCCAGCATGGCCGCAGTCAAATGACTGAAACAAGTAAAAGAGTAAAAGAGTAAAAGAGTAAAAGAGTAAAAGAGTATGATAAAAGTTGAACCTTGGAAAAAAAATAGATGTTCTGTGGTTGAGACCACATATCGATGTAGCAGGTCCTTTAAATGATTTCTCCTACTTAGTGGTAGTTGATAGTTTGTCGAAATAGCCTGAAATTTGCAAGTGTAAAAACACCAACTTCCTCAACTGTGGTCAACTTTTAACACGAATTGCTTGCGAAATTTGTCATCCCAGACAAGATAGTGTCTGACAATGGAACATAATTTGTGTCTAGTAAATTAAAAAGATTTTGTGAAATGTTCACGGTAGAACATAACTATGACTCCATACCATCCCAGATCTAATGGACAGGTAGAACGCTTTGTTGATACCTTCAAAAGAGCCTTTAGAGCTCCTCATCATCATCATTAAGGCGGCGAGCTGGCAGAAGCGTTAGCACAGCGGGCGAAATGCTCAGCGGTATGTCGTCTGCCGCTACGTTCTGAGTTCAAATTCCGCTGAGGTCGACTTTGCCTTTCATCCTTTCAGGATCGATTAAATAAGTACCAGTTACGCACTGGGGTCGATACAATCGACTTAATCCGTTTGTCTGTCCTTGTCTGTCCCCTCTGTGTGTAGCCCCTTGTGGGCAGTAGAGAAATAAGAGCCCTTAGAAAATCAAATAAGGTAGCTCTACAACAATTTTTAAGCGTGTAGGAGTGGCTGTGTGGCAGGCGTAGGAGTGGCTGTGTGGTAAGTAGCTTGCTTACCAACCACATGGTCCCGGGTTCAGTCCCACTGCGTGGTACCTTGGGCAAGCGTCTTCTACTATAGCCTCGGGCCGACAAAAGCCTTGTCAGTGGATTTGGTAGACGGAAACTGAAAGAAGCCCGTCGTATATATGTATATATATATATATATGTATGTGTGTGTATATGTTTGTGTGTCTGTGTTTGTCCCCCCCAACATCGCTTGACAACCGATGGTGGTGTGTTTACGTCCCCGTAACTTAGCGGTTCGGCAAAAGAGACCGATAGAATAGGTACTAGGCTTCCAAAGAATAAGTCCTGGGGTCGATTTGCTCGACTAAAGGTGGTGCTCCAGCATGGCCGCAGTCAAATGACTGAAACAAGTAAAAGAGTGTCCCGTGTGACACCAAATCCGAATACACCAACACGTAGTTCACCAGTGGAGCTAATGTTTGCAAGGAAAGTAAAATCAGTCTTTGATAAAATTGCTACCTGGCAAAGAAAAGGTCAGTGCTTCACTGGTGCTTAATTTATCGACCCCGAAAGGATGAAAGGCAAAGTCGACCTCAGCGGAATTTGAACTCAGAACGTAAAGACAGACGAAATACCGCTGAGCATTTCGCCCGGCGTGCTAACATTTCTGCCAGCTCACCGCCTATCTATGACTCTCTGGTTACTTTGTGTGTCACCTTGAACTGGAATTATCCAAGTCAAGTCTTGTGGACTCCTCTCCATGGTGATGTAAGGAGAGGGAAACATCGTCATACTTTCATCGACAGCTTGATTGCAAGACCCTGGCTTCTTCGAGGCAGTGATGTTGGACTGAGAAATGTGGTTCAGCCTGGGTTGGAACATGGCCATAATGAAATAATAATTTCTTTTCTACTCTAGGCACAAGGCCAGAAATTTTTGGGAGAGTGGAGGGGGGCAGTCGATTAGATCGACCCCAGTATGCAACTGGTACTTAACTTATCGGTCCCGAAAGGATAAAAAGCAAAGTCGACCTCAGCGGAAT
>NC_142957.1:6722667-6727667 GCF_046866305.1 Octopus bimaculoides | reverse complement strand
CCAGGCTCCAGTCTGATTTGACACACACATACATGTACATATACACAGACATTTTATTATATTGTACATATTATATTTTGCATCTGATATCTTGTATTGTATTCCACAATTTTAAAATAATAAACATTTTTGTGATATTATTGTAGCAATAAGCATGCATATGCATACATATCCAGGCATATATACATGTATTTGCAGACCTGCATGTATGTATACTTCTTAAAGAATAAATATATATGTGTGTGTGTGTTTGTGCATGTGTCCATATATATGTATAAATTATAAATATATATGTGTGTGTGTATGTATATATATATATATATATATATATATATATATATACGTGTGTATATATTTATATGCGTGTATATATATATATATATATACGTATGTATATGCATGTGTGTGTATATATATATATATATTATCTATGTATATATGTACATACATACACATGAATATGTGTGTGTTCGTATGTGTGTCTCTGAGCTCATGTATTTATAGCATATATCTGTTTGCTTGGGTATATATATTTAGACAATTGACAATATAAGTATATAATACTATTGGATATATACATATGTATCCATATCTATCTATCTATCTATCTATATATATATATATATATATAGATTATATATATATATATATATATATCTATATATATATATATATATATATATATATATGTATGTATGTATGTATGTATATATACATGTATATACATTATATATACATATATATATGCATACATATACATACACACACACACGTGCATTTATATGTATATACATTCCTATATACACATACACATGTATATGTGAACTTGAATGTGTCTTTGTATATCTTCAAGCATTGTTTATCTAATTACACACATATATATACACACACAAATATATCTGCATTTATATTTATCTATCTAGCTATCAATCAATCAATCAATCTATCTATCTATATATCTATACATCTATCTTCTTACCTATGTCTCCCTTACTCTACTCTCCCCCTCTGTCTTTATATATATATATATATATATATATATATATATATATATATATATATATATATAGAGAGAGAGAGAGAGAGAGAGAGAGAGAGAGAGAGAGAGATTTTAAAATTAGCTATATATATATATATATATGTATATAGATATATATATATAGATATATATATATACACCTACACTCACACATATATATGTGCATGCCTACATGTTCATATATATGTAAACAGGTATGAATATACATGTATAAACGTATGTGTATGTGTGCTTGTGCAGGTGTACATTTAGAATAGTATGCGAACGAACGCGTACCATCACCCTACAGTACAAACAAACCACCCCCGTCTCACACCAACCATGACCACCCCCACTGACCGACAATTACCGTTGGTTACAAAATAGAACACTTCCTCTCTCCAGCAAGAATTTCAATGAAAAAGATTCCCCTAAGAACACAAAACAACACTAATAAATACAGACAGGAAAAATGACACACCATTACCACTACCACCACCATCCTAACAACAACCACTACTACTACTACTACTGCTGCTGCTACTACTGTTAGCAGCAGTGGCAACAACAATTGCAATATGGAGATTGAATAAAAATACATATATGGCTTTTGGGGAAATATAATGAATTTTTGAAGAAATATCTTGTTGTATTGAAAAATTCTTCTTCTTGTTTTTTTGTTGCTGTTGTTATTTTTTTTTCTTTTACTACTTTTCTTTCCTTTATTATTGCTGCAGTTGTAACAACAACAACAACAATAATAATAATCATCGTCATCGTCATCATCAAATTTTCTCCTTTCTTCCTACTTCTCTTTGTCCAGCACCTCTTACTCTGCCCTTACTTTCCTTCTTATTTTCTTCCTCTTCCTTTCATCATCTTCTTCTTCTTCCTCTTCTCATGCAACCCCTCCTCCACATTAATTACTTCATTGTTTAACATCTTCTTTCTAATGCTGGCATGAGTTGTGGGGGTTGTGCAGTTTTTACATTCCTCAATCGGTCATCATTAGCTATTCCTGACCTGCCCCCCACCCCTGCCAACTCTCCCTGCTTGACATGATCAGAGGTTTGCATCTAACTGCCCACACCATCCATATTGTTGTTGTTGTTGTTGGCAGTCCGTCGCTTACGACGTCGAGGGTTCCAGTTGATCCGATCAACGGAACAGCCTGCTCGGTGAAATTAATGTGCAAGTGGCTGAGCACTCCACAGACACGTGTACCTTTAATGTAAGTTCTCGGGGATATTCAGCATGACACAGAGTGTGACAAGGCTGACCCTTTGAATTACAGGCACAACAGAAACAGGAAGAAAGAGTGAGAGAAAGTTGTGGTGGAAGAGTACAGCAGGGCTCGCCACCATCCCCTGCCGGAGCCTCGTGGAGCTTTAGGTGTTTTCACTCAATAAACACTCACAACGCCCAGTCTGGGAATCGAAACCGCGATCCTATGACCGCGAGTCCACTGCCCTAACCACTAGGCCATTGTGCCTCCACACACCTTCCATTATTAAGTTCCTTACTTCCGACAGAATATTCAGACAGCCAAGCCAAAATGCCAACATCCAAGCAACTGCACTAAATCCTTTCATCCCTCTACAACAGTGCTTCTCAACTATTTTTTGCCTATGGGCCCCCATTTTACTCAGGTGTACCCTTATAGCCATTCAATGTGTTTTAAAAATTCATGGTAAGTAGCTTGCTAACGAACCCACATGATTCTGGGTTCAGTCCCACTGCGTGGAACCTTGGGCAAGTGTCTTCTACTAGAGCCTCGGGCCGACCAAAGCCTTGTGAGTGGATTTGGTAGACGGAAACTGGAAGGAGCTCATCGCAAATATATATGTGCGTGAGTGTGTGTAACCCTAACCCTAACCCCATAACTTAGCGGTAATGTAACGGGGACAAAACCTGGATGATGATGATAGTTGAAATTTATAGAAAAACAAAAGACGAAGACAGGTTATATGAACAACAAGAAAAATGAAAAAGTCTTTTATGTTTCGAGCCTACGCTCTTCAACAGGAAGGAATAAAAGAAAATAAACGGAGACAGAATGAAAAAACTTGTAGATTTCAGCAATCTAACAGGTTTCTTACAGTTTCTGTCCACCAAATCCACTTAGAAGGCTTGGACTGAACCAGGAACCATGTGGGGTGCAAGCAAACTTCTTACCACAAAGTCATGCCTGCACCGATACATATATGTCTACATGTGTGTGTGTGTAAGATTTTATCTCCAAGATTCAATCCTTTACAGCAGATAAAATGTTGCACCAACCAAATGTAAACCGCACACAAACCATACAACCGTTCTTACTTTCGATTGCTGGCAGACGACAGCATATATCGACTGGATGTGTATGCGGGGGTGGTGTGACTACGTGCCGGAACTGTGTTCACCTCACCCTAGACTCCACTTAACTTTAACAAATCAATGATGGGAGTAATTTATACAGCTGTATGGCAGAGACTTGTTAACTTTGTTACAGTGTCAGAGCAATGACGACTGACAGACATTATAGTAATGTAACAACTCTGTCAGTTGTAGTCGTGATGACGAAAATGAGGTGATAAGGGAGTATGGATGTATACATACGTGTGTGTGTGTGTGTGTGTGCATGTTTATATATATATATATATATATATATATATATATATATATATATATATATATATATATATATATATATGTATATATATATGCTCTCTTTCTCTTTTTTTACTCTTTTACTTGTTTCAGTCATTTGACTGCGGTCATGCTGGAGCACCACCTTTTAGTCGAGCAAATCGACCCCCAGGACTTATTCTTTGGATGCCTAGTACTTATTCTATCGGTCTCTTTTGCCGAACCACTAAGTTACGGGGACTTAAACACACCATCATCGGTTGTCAAGCGATGTTGGGGGGACACACACAAACACACACACATATATATACACATATACGACGGGCTTCTTTCAGTTTCCGTCTACCAAATCCACTCACAAGGCTTTGGTTGGCCCAAGGCTATAGTAGAAGACACTTGCCCAAGATGCCACGCAGTGGGACTGAACCCGGAACCATGTGGTTGGTAAGCAAGCTACTTACCACACAGCCTATATATATATTCTTTTATTCCTTTTTTTCTTTTATTTGTTCCAGTCATTTGATTGCAGCCATGCTTGAGTACCACCTTTAGTCAAGCAAATCGACCCCAGGACTTATTCTGGTGTAAGCCTAGTACTTATTCTATCAGTCTCTTTTGCTGAACCACTAGGCTACAAGGACATAAACACACCAACATCAGCTGTCAAGCAATGGTGAGGGGACAAACACAGACACACAAACATACAAATATATTATCTTCGAAACGTCAGGTTAGAATAGAGGCAGCTGATTAAGGAATATTCCAAGTGGCTTTCCGTTTTCCTATGTGTTCGTTCCGTTGTCTGTAGTTCATTGTTCTAACGTCCTGTACCCTGATATGCATATATATACACATGTAGATGTAAGTATGTACATATATGTGTGTATACATGTATATATATTCTTTGTATTATTATATATATATATATATATATATATATATATATACACGACAGGCCTCTTTCAGTTTCTGTCTAGTAAATCCACTCCCAAGGCTTTGGTTGGCCCAAAGCTATAGTAGAAGACATTTTCCCATGGTGCCACACAGTGAGACTGAACCTAAAACCATGAGGCTGGGAAGCAAGCTTCTTACCACACAACCAAGCAACATAATTCCTCATCTCTTAAATATAGAACTGAATGATTGAATTATTTGAACTTCATTCTGTAACTTAAATCATATACTTAATATACATATATAACTTTTCACATATATGTATATATATATATATATATATATATATATATATATATATATAAATTTAATAAATGGAGTAATACGCATATGTTAAATGAATTCTTTTATTACTCCATTTATTAAATTTTTACTCAAATACCCAACATAACAGGGAGTT